>NC_080169.1:65417057-65717057 GCF_950295315.1 Erinaceus europaeus | reverse complement strand
CAAAGGTACTGCTCCTAAACTGGAAATCTTGTAAAAAATTGCTGAATGAACCAATTATCTGAAATGAAATATCTTAGAATCAACACACTTATAAGCAGAATTAAATATATAACAATTCTAAATATCCTGTATTATATGTTTGAACAGATTTTTCAAATGCTTCATTCTAGTCTATTGAAAAATTCAGGTAGGGACTTTAGAGAAAGCAATTAAGTATTTTTACTACAGTCTGTTGAAAAATTGACAATTTTCATATATATATATATCACATAGGCAGTTCAGACATCTGTGAATAGGTTTAGTTTTTCGTGTTTTTTTTTTTTTTGAGGCTATGTATTGTTTCTCTCTCAGGGGTTTGTCAGAATTATAGAAAGGATTTTGTCATTTATTTTCAAAGAATTAAAAGAAAATAGTGCATATATTGTGAAGTTACATAACTTCAGCTATGTTTTTATTACTTTGAAAATTATTTTGCATCCGTTGCCTGTTTTTATTTCTAGTTATCCTTAGATTTTTATTTCAGTAATTTAAAAAGTCTCTTCATCTGGGGGTTAATTCTGAGATTAAACTAAGAGAACTACCTTTGAGCCAGCTAGAAAACATAACTATCCATTGTGAACCAACCTTTTTGCTACTTTACCAAAAATTGAATATCTTTAATTTTGAAAGGCCTGGGAACTATCTTTCAGCTCGGTGTCTGGTTTTACTTTTCTTTATTCCTTGTTTGGGCTCTATGATAGAGTTCATTTTCATTCTGGCACCATTTTTAAGGAAGTCTCCTGCACATGGATGAGCCCTAAGGAATGGCATTGCTGCAGGTAAAGATTAGAAAGTGAATGCATTTTAATTTGGACCAGCTGTGTGAGATTAGCATGGATTCAGTTTTAAAGCTGCACCTATCTATAATCAGGTAGATTAATTCCCAAGAGTAATACATTTTGCAAAAGAACCCAAACATTTTGTTCTATTTCTCAAACCCTTTTGGCCTCATTAAGTTGTGCTGTTTATCTGCAGCCTCATTCATCAGCACTCCGGATGTACCTCATCACACCTACCTGGGTTGCTCTGAATGCTTTCTGATGTCATGGATGAAAAATGAATGGAAATGATGCATTCAGCAGCTACTTTCAGGCCAAGCAAGAGACTTGGGGGAAAATAAAATCAACAAGGAGTTTTCAAAGGGTTTTTAAAAACAAATCAAACATACTTTTTTAGTTTGTAGTTTTGAAGATTTTCTGAGAATTTCTGTCAAGAAAGAGCACTTAAAAAAAATAAAACTATGGGGCCAGGCAGTGGCGCACCTGCTTAAGTGCACAGGTTACTATACCCAAGGACCTGAGTTTAAGCCCTTTTTCCCTCACCTACAGGGGGGAAGCTTCGTGAGTGGTGAAGCAAGTACTACAGGTTTCTGTCTATCTCCCCCTCTCCATGCCCTCCCTCTCAATTTCTCTCTGTCCTATCAAATAAAGAAAAATAAAAAAGGGGCTATTTGGAGCAGTTTATTCTCATGCTAGCACCAAACTCTAACCATAACTCTAATGGCTTTTTAAAAATTAATAAATAAACAAACAAAAGTAGAAGTAAATTTCATTTGTACACACTTGTCATTTGAAAGAAATGTAATTAGTGAAATTCTGAACTGATAAAGGTATTGTGTAATCATTTTTAATAATTTTGAAGGCATGGGAATTGGTTTGTCATTGGATAGGTTAGAGCTAGGGGTTAGATTTTTTAAAATAAAAGTCCATCCTTTTTAAAGTCAAAATATATCTTAGACACAAATATTGAATTATAAAGTGTGACACTCATTATCCTGTTTAAGAAAAATACCCAGAGGGGCCAGGCGGTGGGGCACGGGGTTCAGAGCATAAACTTCAGTGTTCAAGGACCTGGGTTCAAGCCCCTTGGTCCCCACCTGTAGGGGAGAGTGAAGCAGTGCTGCAGGTGTCTCTGCGTCTCTCCCTCTACCTCCCTCTCCCTTCTCAATTTCTGTCTCTATCCAATAATAAAAAATAAGCCAAAAATATTTTTTAAAAAACCCCAGATATGAATGAGACCTCTGGTGGTTGATTAAAGTAATATCATAATGAAATAAATGATAAATATAACTTTTATCAATATATGATACAAGTAGTGAGACTTACATAGCACTATCAGAAATGTATAGAATACACATAAGATGAAGACAGCATGAAATATTTAAATTTCTACATTACCTGAACAATTAGAATTTTGAGATAAATATATCATATTATATTAAGAGTTAAATTTTTATTCACATTTGTGTTGTTATATTTGAATCATTAAAAAAATGGCTGATGGGGGGCAGAGCCAAGATGGCTACTTGGAAACAATAGCTGGCATGAGCTCCAAAAAGCATCAGCTTACAACCTGGAAGTCTCTGGATAGGGTAGGATAAAGGACCATCAGTAGGAGGGTGAACAAGGGGTGGTCAGGGTGACACCAAAAAAGAGTCCTATAACCCACTCCTGGGCTGGCACACAGAGACCAAAAGGACAAAGAAAAAGGACAATCTTTGTCTTATTTCTGAATTCACTCCTCCCCCCCACCTCAGTACCACCCCCCCCCAGGGGCTGGACAGCAGGTCCTAGCAGACTTCCTCCTGAGCCATTTTCTTTATCAAGATTCCTGACGCATCAGGGGTGTCATTCTAAGGCTTTTTATTTTTGTTTTCCTTCTCTTTTTTTTTAGGTGGCTGGACCTCTATTTGAGTGACAAAATACCTGAACAATTAGAGCCGCAGCAGTGCCTGGGAAAGACTACCTGGAGGTTTTCTTTTTTTTTTTTTTTTTTTTGATACTTTTTATAATTGGCTGTCTTTGCTCAAGCTGCCTGCAGCCAATCCAAAGCGGTCCAAGCAGCAGACTGACTGTTAGGGTGTTTTACTCTATTTTATTTTATTATTACTATAATTATATACAGGTGTCCCTTTTCCCTCCTCCTTCTTCAGGTTGACCAAAATTAACTGTTGTTGTTTTTTCCATTGAAAGGTGAATGGATGTGCTATCCATTGTGAGAGGAACTTGATTCTCTCTTCCTCTTCCCTCCACTCTCCTTTTTCTCACCTCCCAGCTAATTAAAAAAAAAAAAACTTTCGTTTCACTGCTCTTTTTTTCTTTTCTTCCTTTTTTTTTTTTTTTTTTTTTTTTTTTGCTTTTTGAATTCACTGATACTCATTTGTGAATTACTCTGGGGAATAAATCTGACTCAGAGTGTACTCTGTATATGGGTGTTTCTCTATTCTATTTCCCTTTCTCCTCTTGATATCCCTAGAATTTAAAGTGGACAGTAGATTTGCATAATTGTCTATTCTTGCTTTCCCTTTTTTTCCTTTATCTTTCTTTTTCTTTGGATTTGGTTGATATTTTTTCTTGGACTGGAGGTGTTGTTTGGCTAACTGGTATTTGCTGAACCACACCAATCCTTGCTTCAGGTTCTATTGTTGTAATTTCTGAGGTTGGTGACTGCATTTGTGAAAATCTTTAGTATAGCATGGCTTGTACTCAAAACACAACAAATGGAGAATGGCAGAACAGAAAAATAAAAACCACATCAATAAAGAAAAAAATGGTTAAATCAAGAGCAACTAAAACTGCTACCACAATGAATCAGGACAGGAGTTCAGAAGAAACTCGAAATTAGTCAGAAGTAATCATAGATAAGAAAAGTATGCAAACAATAATAAACCTAATAATCACAGAAATGAAGACAACTATGGAAAAAAAGGGCTATCAAAATTAGGGAAACAACAAATGAGACTCTCAAGGAAACTATTTGCTACCTTGAGGTAATTAGAGAACTGAAAGCTGGAATAGCTAAGTTAAAAGGCCAATTAGCAGAATATTTAATACTATAACTTAACTGAAGAAAGAAGCTGAGGGAAGGGAAAGCAGACTAACAGAAGCAGAAAACAGAATTAGCCAGACAGAGGATGTGCTAGAGAAAACTAAGAAAGAGATAAAGGAGCTCAAAAAAGGTTGAGGGACACTGAAAACAACAACAAGAGACATATGGGATGATCTCAAAAGAAGTAACATTTGTGTAATTGGCCTACCAGAGGAAGAAAGAGAGGAAAGGGAAGCAAACACTCCAGAGGAAATAATAGAAGACTTCACAGACCTAAACAATAGAAAGGACATTAAGATTCAAGAGGCCTAGAGAATCCCAAACAGATTCAACCCAGACCTGAAGACACCAAGACACATCATAGTTACAATGAAAGGAAGTAAGGATAAAGAAAGGATCCTAAAGACTGCAAGAGAAAAACAAAAAGTCACATACAGGGGAAAATTCATAAGCCTATCAGCAAACTTTTCCACTCAAACTCTAAAAGCCAGAAGAGAATGGCAAGATATCTATTGAGCCCTCAATGAAAAAGAGTTTCAATCAAGGATAATATATCCTGCTAGACTTTCATTCAAACTAGATTGAGGGATCAGAACCTTCTCAGACAGGCAACTGTTAAAGGAGGCAACCATCACCAAGCCTGCCCTGAAAGAGGTGCTAAAAGACCTCTTATGAATAAGAACATCACCATAATACTTGGCATATATCAGAGAAAATTTAAAAAAATATTTGAATAATGGCACTACAATACATTAAGTCCATAATATCAATAAATGTCAATGGCTTAAACTCAACCATTAAAAGGCACAGAGTGAGAGGATGGAGCAGAAAACACAACCCAACCATAAGCTGCTTGCAAGAATCCCATCTGACGCAACAAGACAAACACAGACTTAAAGTGAATGGATGGAAAATTACCCTACAGGCTAATGGACCACAAAAAAAGGCAGTGACAGCCACTATAATCTTTGACAAATAGACTTTAAATTAAATAAAATAATAAAAGATAGGCAAGGCCATTACATAATGATTATATGATCAATCAACCAAGAATATTTAACAATTATTAACATATATGGACCCAGTGAGGGCCCATATAAATACATCAAGCATCTATTGAAAGAACTACAAAAATATATCAATAGGGGAGTCAGGCGGTAGTGCAGCAGGTTAAGTGCAATTGGCACAAAGTGCGAGGGCCGGCGTAAGGATCCGGGTTCAACCCCCGGCTCCCCACCTGCAGGGGAGTTGCTTCAAAGGTGGTGAAGCAGGTCTGCAAGTGTGTATCTTTCTCTCTCCCTCTCTGTCTTCCCCTCCTCTCTCCATTTCTCTCTGTCCTATCTAACTAAGACTACAATAACAGTAACTACAACAATAAAAAGAAACAACAAGGGCAACAAAAGGTAACAAATAAATGTAAAAAAATAAATAAATAAAGTTAAATATATATATATGTATGTATATATATATAGTAATACAGTAATAGTAGGATACTTCAACACCTCACCCTCACACTTAGATCAAGGAAGCAGAGAATCAGCAAAGAAACAAGAGTATTAAATGAAGAGATAGACAGACTAGACCTCCTGTACATTTTTAGAGTTCTTCACCCAAAAAACAGGAATAAACATTCTTTTCAAATCCACACAGCACATCCTCAAGGACAGAACACATGTGAGGCCACAAAGACAATATGAATAAATTCAAGAGCATTGAAATCATCCCAAGTATCTTCTCAAACCACAGTGGAGTAAAGCTAACATTCAATAACAAACAGAAAATTACTAAAAATCACAAAATTTGGAAACTCAACACATGCTGCTTAAGAACCACTGGGTTAAGAGGCACTCAAGCAAGAAATTCAAATGTTCCTGGAAACAAATGAAAATGAAGACAAAAGCTATCAATATATTTGGGACACAGCTAAAGCAGTACTGAAAGGAAAACTCATAGCCATACACTCACACATTAGAAAACAAGAAAAAAGCGAGTCGGGTGGTAGTTCAGCGGATTAAGCACAGGTGGTGTGAAGCACAAGGACTGTTATAAGGATCCCAGTTTGTTCGATCCCCCAGCTCCCCACCTGCAAGGGAGTCGCTTCACAGGAGACCTGAACCAAGAAGACTACAGCTGATCCAAGAAGAACTACAAAACCTAAATGCACCAATCACAGACAAAGAAATCAAAACAGTTATTAAGAATATTCCCAACAACAAAAGTCCTGGACCAAATGGCTTCACAAACAAATTCTATAAAACCTTCAGGAAATAGTTAATACCCATACTTCTAAAGCTCTTCCACAAGATCGAAGAAACAGGAACACACCCATCCATCATCTATGAAGCCAACCTTACCCTGATACCAAAAGCAGAGAGGGATACAACAAAAAAGGAAAACTACAGACCAATATCTCTGATGAACACAGATGCCAAAATATTAAACAAGATCTTGGCCAACCGGGTGCAGCAACATATCAAAAAGATTGTTCATCACGACCAACTGGGATTTATCCCAGCAATGCTAGGCTGGTTCAACATGTATAAGTCAATCAATGTCATTCACCACATCAATAAAAGCAAAGCCAAAAACCACATGATTATCTCAATAGATGCAGAGAAAGCCTTTGACAATATCCAACACCCATTCATGCTCAAAACACTACAAAAAGTAGAAATAGATAGGAAATTCCTCAAGATAGTGGAGTCCATATACAGCAAACCTACAGCCAACATCACACTCAATCGACAGAAGCTGAAAACATTCCCCCTCAGATCAAGGACTAGACAGGGTGGTCCATTATCACCATTACTCTTCAACATAGTGTTGGAAGTTTTTGCCATAGCAATCAAGCAAGAGAAAGAAATCAAAGGAATACAGATTGGAATGGAAGACGTTAAGCTCTCACTATTTTCAGATGATATGATAGTAGATATAGAAAAACATAAAGAATCCAGCATAAAACTACTGGAAGTTATTAAGCGATATAGCAAGGTGTCAGGCTACAAAATCACTGTACAAAAATCAGTTGCATTTCGTTATGCAAACACTAAATCTGAAGAGGAAGACATCCAGAAATCACTCCCATTCACTGCTGCAGCAAAATCAAGAAAATACCTAGGAATAAACCAAAGAACTGAAAGACTTATATGCTGAAAACTATGAGTCACTATTCAAGGAAAAAGAAAATGATACCAAGAAATGGAAAGATGTCTCATACTCATGGATTGGAAGAAAATCATCAAAATGAATATTCTCCCTAGAGCCATATATAAATTTAACATTACCCATCAAGCTTCTTTAAGAGAATAGAAAAAAACTACAATCATTTATCTGGAACCAGAAAACACCTAGAATCACCAAAACAATCTTGAGGAAAAGAAAAAGAAATGGAGGCATTACACTCCCAGATCTCAAACTATATTATAAGGCCATCATCATCAAAACAACCTGGTACTGGAACAAAAATAAGCACACAGACTAGTGGAACAGAATTGAAAGCCCAGAACTAAACCCCCCCACCTATGGACGTCTAATCTTTGATAAAGGGGCCCTAAGTATTAAATGGAAGAAGCAGGCTCTCTTTAATAAATCATGCTAAGAAAATTGGGTTGAAATAAGCAGAAGAATGAAACTGAACCACTTTATTTCACCAGAACCAAAAGTCAACTCCAAATGGATCAAGGACATAGATGTTAGACCAGAAACTATCAAACACTTAAAGGAAAACATAGGTGGAACACATTCCCATCTAAGCCTCAAGGATCTTTTATGATACAAACCCAATTGCCAGGAAAACTAAATAATGGAAACAAATAAAAGGGGCTACATCAAATTGAAGAGCTTCTGCACAGCCAAAGAAACTATCACACAAACAAAGAGACCCCTCACAGAATGGGATATCTTCACATGCCATACATCAATAGGCGACTAATAACCAAAATATACAACGATCTCAGCAAACTTAGCAATAAAAAAAGCATTGGATCATTTCCAAAAATGGGCAGAGGATATGAACATTCACTACAGAAGAGATCCGAAAGGATAACACACACACATGAAAAATTGTTCCAGGTCACTGATTGTCAGAGAAATGCAAATCAAGACAAATTGAGATACCACCTCACCCCTGTGAGAATGGCATACCTCAAAAAGGACAGCAGCAACAAATGCTAGAGAATCTGTGGGACAAAGGAACCCTTCTGCACTGCTGGTGGCAATGTAAACTGATCCAGCCTCTGTGGAGAGCAGTCTGGAGAACTCTCACAAGGCTAGACATGGACCTTCCATATGACCCAGTAATTTCTCTCTTAGGAATATACTACAAGGTCTCCATAATACCCAACCCAAAAGATATGTGTACACCTAGTTCATAGCAGCACAATTTGTAATAGCTAAAACCTGGAAGCAACCCAGGTGCTCAACAACAGATGAGTGGCTGAGAAAACTGTGGTATATATACACAATGTAATCCTACACAGCTATTAAGAACAATGAACCCACCTTCTCTGACCCATCTTGGATGGAGCTTATGTTAAGTTATATTAAGTGAGCTAAGTCAGAAAGATAAAGATGAGTATGGGATGATCCAATTCATAAACAGAAGTTGAGAAAGAAGAACAGAAATGGAAACTCAAAGCAGGATTTGACTGAATTTGGAGTAGGGCACCAAAGTAAAAAAGCTGCGCTGAGGATGAGGGTGGATGATCTGTTTCACGGGGCAGGGTGGGGGTAGCGTGGGGGGTTGGGAGTATGGGATGGGACACCGAAGACCATAAATTATGGTGATGTTGTATATCATACAGCAAATCCTAACAAAGGGATATTTCAAAGTTAACCAAATTACCAAATAATGTGATTATATCAATTACTATCTATTGCCTTCTTAAACCCTAAGTAACCACCCACTATAGAGGCTATATTTCCCCCAGTCCTGGAACCTCTAGGGTGGGGCGCATTTTCCTGCATGCTTCTCTCAGTTCATACCAAATGATATCGCATCCTCCGATCCCAACCTAAGCTTCACTTCAGATAGTGTTCAGAGACTTCAAGCTTGGAATGTGAACCCTTCAGCCTCATTACTCAGGTGAGACCTTTCCTTTCACAGGATTCTCTAATTCTATTCTAGGTAGTTTACTTTGTAACAAAGTCCCTAAACCTAGAAACAGACCAGGTTCCATGAGATAGAGCATATGTTCACATGTATCTATAAATTACTGCAAAATATATACCTGAAAGCAAAAGTACACAATAGTCTTCAGTGAGTCAGTATAAAGTTCCTAATGAAATAGTGTCTACTTATAAATAACGTCCTCACCTACTTCCTATTACACTTTCCTCACTCCATAGCTAACCTCATCAAAGCAAAGACTGCAAAAGCTGAGTAAGGGTAAGAGACTGGCATACTTTACCAATGACTCTTTAATCACTAGCAGGCCACCCTATCAGCTGGGGCCCTATTCGGAGAGTCCTGAGATTCCCAAACAGACATGATGGGCCTAGACCCCAAATATCCTTCTCTCCATTTTTTAAAAAATATTTATTTACTTATTTTTTGTTGCACTTGTTGTTTTTTATTGTTGTTGTAGTCATTACTATTGTTGTATTATTGTTGGATAGGACAGAGAGAAATGGAGAGCGGAGGGGAAGACAGAGAGAGGGAGAGACAGACAGAGACCTGCAGGCCTGCTTTACTGCCTGTGAAGTCACTCCCCTGCAAGTGGGGAGCTGGGGACTCAAACCGGGATCCTTATGCCAGTTCCTGCACATTGTGCCACGTGCGCTTAACCTGCTGTGCTACCACCCCACTCCCCCCTCTCTCCATTGTTACAGTCATCTCTATCAGGGCTCCCACAGGACCTTGCCCTCAACTTGAGTCAACAACATTAGAGAATGTTCCATCCTCTGAAGGGAGGCTGGACAACATACTCTATGCTACACCTGAGGAAGATAGGTCCTGATAATGCGGCAATTTGGAAGGATCCTACTCATGACCACAGAATGCGAGCTCAGATCTACAGAGGTCACATAGGCTCCTAAGCTGAATATGGGTTCCAGATCACATCAAATTGATCGGGTTTACAGTCAAACAATATTTGCTGTATACCTTTCCCATATTTGGGAGCTACTTTCTTCCCTGATCCAGCTTTCTGATCCTTTTTCCAGCCATGACATCATCTCCCCAGACAATAACTAGGATCCACCTGCATATCAGATTTCAGGCTCAGGGGAAAAAAAACAACAACACTAGTATAACCAAAAGCCCTTTGGAATATAACTAAGATATGCCTACTAGCTATCTACAAAAAACAGAGAACTCCCCGCCCCAACTCTTCACCTGCACTATTCCAGCCTTTAGGTTCATGATTAGTCAACAATTTGGCTTTATATGATAACTCTCTTTTCAGCCACCAGGTTCCAGATGCTAGCATGATGCCAACTAGACTTCCCTGGACAGACAACCCCACCAATGTGTCCTGGAGTTTTGATTCTCCAGAACCCTGTCCCACTAGGGAAAGAGAGAGAGAGAGAGAGAGAGGCAGGCTGGGAGTATGGATTGGCCTGTTAAAGCCCATGTTCAGTGGGAAAGTAATTACAGAAGCCAGACCTTCTACCTTCTACATCCTGCAATGACCTTGGGTCCATACTCCCAGGGGGCTAAAGAATAGGAAAACTATCAAGGGAGGGGATGGGATACAGAGTTCTGGTGGTGGGAATTGTGTGGAGTTGTACCCCTCTTATCCTGTGGTTTTTGTCAGTTTTCCTTTTTATAAATGAAATAAAATAAAAACATGGCTGATTTAAATTATTTATAATACTTAAATAAAATAGTATTCCTGATCCCAACGTATGCTTTATAATTCCAAATTTATTATAAAATTATTTGTAATACCTGCATTTGTAAATCTCAATCTATTTATTCTTGAATTGAGAATTCTCTCAGAATCTGTACTTTCTTCTAGATGCCTAGACTCTTAAGTTAAATAAGATACTACTACTGGCCCAGCCTTTTAAGACTTTGTAATCCAGAGTGGGAATGTCAGCTATATCCCACACAGACAGTACAAAATGAGGACATGTAGGATTTCATACTGTCTACTGTGCTATCAGACATAGAGGGTTGCGAGATAGCTTAATTGGGAGATTGCACACTTAACCATGAGCAAGAACCTGGGTATGAGCTCCTAGCCACTGCAGTGGAGCACTAGGTAGAGGGAAATCTTCACGAGTGGTAGAATAGTGCTCTTCTCTTTCTGCCTCTCTCAATCTTTACATGGCAAGAAGGAGGGAGGGAGGGAGGAATTGACTGGGAGGGATCAGCAGAATGACACCAGCACAAAACCCTAAAGAAATCTGGTGGGGTGGGGTCGGGGAGAGGGGACAAAAACCTAAATGCACAGACACTTGCATAAGTTTCCAAAAGACAGAAAGTACCAGGGACAACTTCCAAGTTGTCAGAATGGACCTGAATTTTCAACAGGGAATCAGAAGTTACTAAGTAAAACGAGTAACAGGCATTTTATTTAAGATCTACATCTACATCTTCTGGTTATATTGAATTAAAATAATTTCCTGAGAAAATATTCATTTATCAATGTAACATTTGAAAATATTCAGTCAATTAACTTCTTAGTTCATTTACCAACTTTTTAAAGAATATGTAAAATAAATTATACTATTTCACACATATGTGTAATATAATGAAACAAAGCAAACTTTTAGATATAGAGAAAACAGAATGGTGATTCCTGAGAAGTGCTTTGGGAGATTATATAAAATAAGTAAAAGAAGCCAGCTGTATGGTTATAAGTGAAAATTAGATTTGTGAGATAAGGAAAATTCAGTGTACACATGGGTCAAATTATGATGCTGAATACATGAACCTAGCACAATACACAAACTAATGTTATCACAAATATTTATTTACAAAATTAATGACTTTCTTTCTTTTTATTTCTTTTTTTTTTTTTTAACCAGAACACTGCTCAGTTCTGGCTTATGGTGGTGGTGTGGGGTGATTGAACCTGGGACTTTGTAGCCTCAGGCATGAGAGTCTCTTTGCATAATCATTACGCTACCTACCCCTGCCCCAAAATTAATGAGTTTCCATATAAATGAAATCATCAGTCATTAAAAAAAGCTCACCTCCTGCATAAAACTTTAAGACACTATAATTATAGCAGTATTCAAAAACTGACTACAAAAAAGATAATATATGTGATTAATTTTAACTTAAACTTGTCTCAATACTTTTCATCAACATCATACTTTGGTAAAAAACAAACAAAAATCTGTATTTATTATTTGTACTTGTTTATGTATTTATTTTTTCTTATTTATTTAAAAAAGGAGACATTAACAAAACCATAGGATAAAAGGGATACAACACCACATAATTCCCACCACCAGATCTCAGTATCCCATCCCCTTCCCTGATAGCTTTCCCACTCTTTATGCCTCTGGGAGTATGGACCCATGGTCATCGTGGGATGCAGAAGGTGGAAGGTCTGGATTCTGTAATTGCTTCCCCTATGAACATCCATACTCCCAGCCTGCCTCTCTCTTTCCCTATTAGGGAAGGGGCTCTGGGGAAGCAGAGTTCCAGGACACATTGGTAGGGTAGTCTGTCCAGGGAAGTCTGGTTGGCATCATCTTAGCATATGGAACCTGGTGGCTGAGAAGAGTGTTAACATATAAAGTCAAACAAATTGTTGAACAATCATAGACCTAAAGGCTTGAACAGTGCAGATGAAGTGTTGGGGGGTTCTCCATTTTGTAGATAGCTAGTAGGGATATTTTGGGATGCACTGGATCAACCTTCTCGTGGTGCATCCCGTGAGTACCCATTCATTGGGGAAACTGACGATCCTTCCTAGCCAACTGAATCCACATGGATCCCAGTCACTTTCAAAGCCAGCAACAAGCAACTCCTGACAGCTTTCAACCTGACCTGTTGACTGGCTACGGAAGAAGGGCAAACGCTAGAAGAAGAAGGGATATTTTAGTTATATTTCAAAGGGCCTGTAGCTATACTAGTTTTTTTTTGTTTGTTTTGTTTTTCTCTGAGCCTGAAATCTGATATGCAGGTGGATCCAAGTTATTGTCTGGGCAGGTGATGTCATAGCTGGAAAAAGTACCAGAAAGCTGCATTAGGGAAGAGAGTAGCTCCCTAATATGGGGAAGGGGTATAAATATTGTTGACTGTAAACCCCATCAATTTGATTTGTTCTGGAGCCCATATTCAGCTTAGGTGCCTATGTGACCTCTGCATCCCTGTAGATAGCTCACATTCTGTGGTCATGAGTAAGAACATTCCAAGCTGCCCTAATATCAGGACCCATCTTCCCTTCGGAGGATGGAACATTCTCTACCTTTGTTGACCCAAGTTGAGGGCAAGGTCCTATGGGGGCCCACAAAGGAGTCTACTTTGTTGTTCTTGATAGAGATGACCAGTAACAATGGAGAGAGGGATTGATTTGAGGTCTAGGCCCATCATGTCTGTTTGGGAATCTCAGGACTCCCCGAATGGGGTCCCAGCTGATGGGGTGGCCTGATAGTGAACTAAGTCATTGGTAAAGTATGCCAGTCTCTTGCCCTTATTAAGCTTTTGCAGTCCTTGCTTTGCTAATGTTAGCTTTGGAGTAAGTCAGAGAACTGTAATAGGAAGTAGGTGAGGAGGTTATCTAAGTCTAAGTAGATACTATTTCATTAGGAGCTTTATACTGACTCACTGCAGACTATTGTGTACTTTTGCTTTCACATATATATTTTGCCCTAGTTTACGGATATGTGTGAAATATGCTATATATCAGGGGACCTGGTCTATATCTAGGATTTGGGACTTTGTTAGGAAGTGAATCACCTGGCATGTAATTAGAGAATACTATGAAAGGAAAGGTCTCACCCAAGTAATGAAGCTGAAGGGTTGTCATTCTACACCTGAAGTCTCTGGACACAGTCTGAAGTGAAGCATGCTGAGTTGGTACTCCTTGCATTGATTAGGTTCATATCAGCAAATACAATATTATTTGGTATGAATTGAGAGAAGCATGCAGGAAAGCGCACCCCACCCTAGAGGTTCCAGGACTGGGGGAAATATAGGCTCTATAGAGGAAATGTGAGGTTCCTGCTGTCTTAGGGTTCAAGAAGACAATAGACAGTTATTGTTATAATCCCATTATTTGGTAATTGGGTTAACTGTAAAAAAATCCCTCTGTTAGGATTTGCTGTATAATACCCAACATCACTATAATTTATGTCCTTTGACATTATTTGTATATAGCTGTGCCACCGGTTGCTTCTGTTCTCTCTGGTCTAGGCTTTTGAGAGAGTCAACATATCAAAGACCCAGCCTATGTATTAAAAAGACTCAGTCTTTGATTTAAAAAGTTTGAGACACACAATCAATTTCCCCTCTTATATTAATTAAATAGTTATATGACTACAAATTAATAGGATGTATATAAACACCATTCCCACCACCAAAAGACTGTGTCCCATCCCACCCACCCCCCACCTCCCCATGTATTTATTTTTAATGAGTGAGAGAGACCAGAACATTGCTCACTTCTGGTATATATAGGTGGCAGGGATTGAATCTGTGGCCTCTGGGGCCTCAGGTATATAATAAGTCCAGTGTACTCCTCATGCATGACTTCCATAGAATTTCTCCTCAAGATTTTTAATTAAGCCAAGTTCTAATGTAGCCCAGAAGATGGCAGAGCACTATACTTAGAAGAAAAAGGTTTCATATTTAATCACTTGCATCACATATGACTAGTGATGCTCTGGTTCATCCTTTGTCTTTTTTTAAATAAATAAATATTTTTAAAGCTTCCAATTTTTCATAAATTTTTTGTAAATGTCCTTTGACAGAAACCTTATTTTAGAATATGGTTTTCTTATTCACTGTGGAGATTCAGTTATAAAATAAAGAGAGGTTGATGAAAGAAAGCTAAAACAGTAGTTACTATTGATATTCTCCAAACTGTCAGCAGATTCAGCTACACAGGTAAAATTTCAAAATAAGGCTCTTTAAAATGTACTATTCTGGGTGGAGGGTAGGTAGCATAATGGTTATGCAAACAGACTCTTATGCCTGAGGCTCCAAAGTCCCAGGTTCAATTCCCTGCACCACCATAAGCCAGAGCTGAACAGTGCTCTGGTAAAAAAAAGGACTACTCTGCATTAAAATACCTATTTTCTAAACATGAAACTCATCTATACATTCTTCATTGCCTAATGAAATAACCTAACTTTAAAATGATATATAAAAAAACTGTCTTAATTTTTTTTTTTTTTCTTTACACCAGAGTACTGTTCAGCTTTCACTTATGGTGGAGCTGGGGATTGAACCTGAGACTTCAGATCTTCAGACATGGAAGTCTTTTTGCATAACCTTTATGCTATGTTCCCAGTCCTTTAAATCTTTTCATAAAAGAAGTTTTTCATCCTAAGGAACCAAACATACCCATCCAAAAAGATTTGTGTATACCTATGTCCATAGCAGCACAATTTGTAATAACCAAAACATGAATGCAACCCAGGTGTCCAACAACAGATGAGTGGCTGAGCAAGTTGTAGTCTGCATACACGATGGAATACTACCCACCTATTAAAAATGGTGAATTCACCTTCTCTACTTCATCTTGGATGGGGCTTGAAGAAATTACGGAAAGTGAGATAAGTTACAAACAAAAGGATGAATATGGGGTGATCTCACTCATAGACAGAAGTTCAAAAATAAGATCAGAAGGGGAAACACTAAGCAGAACTTGGACTGGAGTTGGTATACTACACCAACATGATAGCAGAGGAGGACCAAGTGGGAGTTGTATTGTTATATGGAAATGTTATATATGTACAAACTATTGTCTTTTACTGTCAACTGTAAACTATTAATCCCCCAATAAAGAAATAAACAATAAAAAGTTTTTCAAATGAGTATTAAAGTAGAAAATTTTATTATGGGTGATCTCTAATCATTAATAGAATAAATTTATTATCAAAAAGCTTAAAGAGCTCCTAATTTTCTAGTATCTCTCTTATTATAATATTTTCTTGTGTAGAGTTTAAGCATAAGAATCAACTGGAATTCTGCAGGTACAGATATATTAATATAGAATTCAGGTATAGCAGACTTCTATCAAATATTATATTTATTGGTTAGTGCAGTTCATTATAACTCTTGAAATGTGTAGCTTTATAATTAGCACATCGGTGCTTAGAATTTTCTTTCAACTATTTTTGGTGTTATTGTTTTAATGAAACAAATAATATTAGTGCTTTATCTGAGAGTGAAAAATTGAGTGAATTCCCACTATTTCTTTAAAGACCACCTAAATATTAAAATTAAACTGTAAGGTTATACTCACTTTTTTGTCCTTGTTGTATTTTGTAAATATCTCCTGGGCTCTCTCTTCTCCTCCATCCGTGAACAACATGATAATCTTATTGCAGTTGGCTCTGGAAACATTGTACTGTAAAAATAAGTTAATGTATATAGTTTATAATAAAAATGAGAAAATAAAAAATAATGTTGAAAAAACATGAACAGGTATCATTAATGAATGAAATAAATAATGTTTGTTAAGTATATTCTATGAGTGAGCAGGTTTCTTTCAGCCTCAGACTACAGCCAGTCCTACTTGGGGCCTCCTCCAACTCCCTAGACACCCAAATGACTTAGTTTCTTTGAGTTTTTAAGTAGTTGTAACTAATGGGAACTTGCTTCTTATTCTTCTCTCTTTGTTGGTGTCTCAGTCTCACAAATGTACAATTTCAGGGCTCCAAAATCAAACTTTTTTTCACTTTTTCTATTTAAGATAGAAATATAGAGATGGAGAAAAAAGAGCCAAAGCTTCTCCCAGAGCCATGGCACTCCTATTTGGTGTTGGAACTCAAACTCAGGTCACATACATGGTGAGGCACGTACCCTACCAGATGAGCTGTCTTCTGACCATCAATGAGAATTTTCCGACAACTATGTTTTCTACTAGAAAGAAGTCTTGTATATAATGGTTTTTCAGTGGTGGCTGAAAATAAGACCACACTATCTTCTGAATGTTCAGCTTCTTCTAGCCCATTCTAGTAATATGCCGTTTTAGAATTTCTAATATTGATATTGGAAAAAATAAATAGCTGAAATAAATCCTATGATATATTTTATATAGTCCAGTCATCCCAGATACTACCAATTAAGAATCATTGCTGTGATAGGTTTTGTGGTACCACATACTCTAATATTTGCATTCAGTAATAGTAAAATTATCTCCATTCCTTTAAAAAATAAAACAATACCCTCTTGCACAAATATTATTTTCTTTATCATGTTATCATGCTTAAAAAATGGTCCTTGTGGCGAGTGGGTGGTTATGCACCTGGATGAGTGCATGTTACAATGACCAAGGACTTGGGTTCAAGCCTCCTGTCCCCCCCTGCAGGGGGAAAACTTCAATGGTGTTGAATCAGGGCTGCAGGTATCTGTCTTCTATCTCCCCATTCCTCTCAATCCCTGGTTGTCTCCAACCAACCAACCAATAAATAAATAAATATAATAAAAAATTAAAAAGAAACAGTCTTTGTGATATATATTTCTTCAACCTTTGTAGACATGTAGATTAAAAAAAAAATCCTGAAATTGGCACAGCCTGGAATGTTCCTAGCTATGACCATGGTATGTGAGCTCAGACCCACAAGGATACAGAGTTTACATAGGCTCCTGTGCTGACTATGGGCCCCAGATCAAATCGATGGGGTTTACAGTTAACAATATTTATATACTTTTCCCATGTTTGGGAGCTACTCTCTTTCCTGATACAGCTTTCTGGTTCTTTTTCCAAGTATGATACCATCCCCCCAGAAAATAGATTAGTCACCTGCATATTAGATGTCAGGCAAAGGCAGAAACTAGTAAAGTTATTAGCCCCTTGGAATATACCTAAAATAGACCTACTAAGTTTTTCCAAAACAGAGTCATCAAATCTTAATCTGCAATAGTCCAACCTTTAGGTTCATGATTAGTCAACAATTTGTCCTGCTTTTTATCTTAACTTTTTCAGCCACCATGCTCTAGATGTTACCATGATGGCAACTTGACTTCTCTAGGTAGATGAGTCCACCAATTTGTCCTGGAGACACCCCCCCCCCCAGATCCCTACCCCACTAGGGAAAGAGAGAGACAGGCTGGAAGTATGGATCAAGCTGTCAACACCCATGTTCAATGGTGAAAAAATTACAGAAGCCAGACCTTCCACCTTCTGCACCCCATAATGATCCTGGGTCCATACTTCCAGAGGAATAAAGAGTGGGAAAGCTCTCAGGGAGGGGATTGGATACGGGGTTCTGGTGGTGGGAACTGTGTGGAGTAGTGCCCCTCTTATCCTATGGTCTTGTCAATATTTCCATTTTATAAATAAAAAGTTGGAAAAAATGTATCATAAGAGAAACTGATTTTTGGGACTACAGTACCTTACATACAAGGGTCATAATGACAAAACCATGGTTTTAGGTAATATTCACTTTTTTTCAAATGTTTACTTAAAAGTTTTTACTGGCAGGTTGGTATAATAGTTCAGTTGACAGTCCACTGCTTTGCCATGTATGTAACAATGGTTCAAGGTAGGCCCCACTGCACTGAAGGAAGCTTTAGTATTATAGAGTCTCAGTCTCTCTGTCTCTCTCTCTCCTTTCTCTTTTTTCCCTTTGCCTTTGCCTCTCTACCTGAGGTAAAAAATAAGTCATCTGCATGTTAGCTGTCAGGCTCA
This sequence comes from Erinaceus europaeus, assembly GCF_950295315.1. Lineage (NCBI taxonomy): Eukaryota > Metazoa > Chordata > Mammalia > Eulipotyphla > Erinaceidae > Erinaceus > Erinaceus europaeus. The sequence goes on along the minus strand of NC_080169.1, from coordinate 65,698,428 downwards.
GGCCAAAATTAGTAAAGTCACGGGCCCCTTGAAATATACCTAAAATAGACCCACCAGCTTTTCAGCTTTTTCCAAAATGGAGACCCCAAATCTCATCTGCTATATTCTTACCTTTAGATTCCTGATTATTAGACAATTTGTTCTGCTTTATATCTTAATGCTTTTTCAGTCACCAAGTTACAGATGATACCATGACACCAACATGACTCTCCTGGGCAGACGACCTTACTAATGTGTCCTGAAACCTCACCTCTCTGGAGTCCTGCCCCACTAGGGAAAGATAAAGACAGGCTGGGAGTATGGATTTATCTGCCAACGCCTATGTTCAGTGGCAAAGTAATTACAGAAGCCAGACCTTCCACCTTCTGTACCCCATAATGATCCTGGGTCCGTACTCCCAAAGGGATAAAGAATAAGAAAGCTTCCAATGGACAGGATGTGATGAGGAACTCTGGTGCTGGGAACTGTGTAGAATTGTACCCCTATTATTCTATGGTCTTGTTAATCATTATTCAATCAATAATAATAATAATAGTAAAAAATGTCATCCAAGAGGGTCTGGTGATGACAAAAAATAAGTAACTTTAGTTGCCAGTGTTCATTTGGCAAACGCTAGAAGAAGATTTGGTCTACTTAGTCAATGAGGTGAGGGAATATAAGGTAGGATCTTTTTATCAACAAAGCACAATTTTTATGTATTAACTTTATCTTTGTAAAAAATACATATATTATAGAGGACCAGCAGATTAGCTTACTATTATGGCGCAATGTTTCGCCATGTGCATGCCCTATTCCATCTCAGTATTTCCTCCTATCCTACTTACGATGTCATAGTCTTTAATATCTCTTCACTTCTAACACCAGGATTCTTGGTTCTTAACTATATCACTTAATATTAATACACCAAGTCACTCTCTTCCTACAACTTTTCATCGGCTCCTTAACTCTTCGTTAACTGATAATCTCACTTCATTCCACCACTGCCCTTATATTATTATGCTCCAGCCATGCCAAAACATCTGTATTTCTACGTCTGTTCAACTGTTCTTTCTCCTTTGATTTAAAATGATTTACCCCTCTTATCAAACTACCTATAGTGTACTCAGTCCTCAAATCCTGTTCCCCAGAAAAGATTCAGCTTCTTGACCTCAGTTGAGTAAAAACATTTTGATGTGGATTTGCCCCAGCAAATACACTCTGAATGCACTATGAGAACACTAATATTGATACATAGTGTGAAGAGAGATGACTGGTGCTGGACCTTCTCTGAGAAAATCATTTTGTTTAGATCTGTTTATTATTCCAGTAGTAGCACTATGGTAAGAGACTGAGAAGCACTCAACAAATTATTGGACAAATAAATGAATCAATCAATCCTTGAGAATTGGTCAGAGATTTGCTTAGAGAGTAATAAAGTCTTATTTGTAGAGAAGAGTGAATGGAAATACTTGGCACAGAAGCTCAGCAAACATTAGGGATGATGAGGTGATTCTGTACCAAATATTTACTTGTCTTTGTCTACTGTTATAATAACTTTGACTCTAACTTGAACTCAAAAGTATATCATACTATGTCATTCATTTCGTATCATATTCTATGGTCATTCCTTTACACAACCCTCTGATATACATATTATAGTAATCATACACTAACCCCGCCCCATAAGAAACCAAGGTACAGATAGGTTAGGTCAATATTCTCAGCCGTTGTTATAATATTGGCTCATGAAGGATAGAAAATTGAATGATGGCACTGATTTCAAGTAATTCAAAATGAAACAGACCAGGCTCATTAGAAAGTATCAGTACACAATGTGAGACATATAGTATAATATGGGACAAGCTCTAACTATAGTTATTGATAGGAGATCAGTGAGGACGGAATTTCAACATGTGGGTTTAATTTCTGTTCATAGTAAGTTCTATGATTTTGGTGTTTCTGTAGAAGAATTCAAAGACACAGCATAAATGAGTGGGATTAAAATAATGCGAGAAAGCACCTGATAGTTAAAAGTACATATTCCCAGATAAAAATGATAGCATGTGACAAACAGAAAAAAAAAATACCTTAAATGTGCTACTTCAAGTGTTTCTCAAAAGTAATTTGAGAAAAATGATGGAAGAGAATATCTAAAAGAACACTTACATCATCTATTCATTTTAAATTGTGGATCAAAGAATAAAAAGTGTGAGGTCAGGTGGAAGCTTACCCAATGGAGCATGCATATTACCACTCTCGAGGACATGAGTGCAAATTCCCTTTACTTGTTTACAGAGAAGAAATTTAACAAGCAGTGGAACAGTGATGCAAGTTGGCCCCCCCATTACCACCTTCTTCTTCCTTTTTCCTCTTCCTCCTCCTCCTCCTCTTCTTCTTCTCCTTCTTCTCCCCGCCTCCTCCTCTTCCTCTTCTTCCACCTCTCTCTCTCTTTCTCTCTCTCTCTCACTCTCTCTCTCTCTCTGTGTCTCTCTCTCTCATCTTCAACCAGAAAAAATGGCCACTGGGAACAATGGAGTCACGTAATCACCAAACCCTAGTGATAAACCAGGTGTCAATAAAAAAATAAATAAATATAATCACAATAACTCTTCTCCAATAAAAATATATAAAAATAAATGTTTTTTAAAGTTTATTTATTCATTTTTATATTCTGTTTATTATTGGATAGAGACAGCCAAAAATCAAGAGGATAGAGGGAGACAGAGAGGGAGAGAGACACAGAGCGATACCTACAGTACTGCTTCATCAGTGGAATGTCTTTTGCCCTGCAGGTGGGGACCGGGGACTTGAACCCAGGTCCTTGCACACTGTAAACCGTGCTTAACCAGGTGTGCCAACACCCAGCTCTCACAAACAAATGTTGTTCAAAGAGGTCTACTGTTCTTCCATATATGCCTTCTGAATAAATGAAAATTAGCACTGTTGTTTCACCTTACATAATAGTAACTATTTTGGACATTGAAATTCAGATGCTATATAGTTCAATAGAAAACAAAAAAAAAAATCATTATCTTAGTACTTACATTAAGGAGTTGTTCAAAAGCAAAACTAAAGCCCTTCTTATAATCCGTGATTCCTTTTGCTGTGATATTATTCACTGCATCTTTCAACACTTTCTTATTTCGTACATTTGCTTGAACAAGGTGCTGAAAGCAGCTTACATCCTGGGCATTACTGTTGAACTGCAAAAAGTAGAGAAATAAATATATAAATTATCATTATAAGTAGTCATAACTTGCATCTAATTTATATGTTATACTTATCAATTCTGTCATGCTGTTTTCTCCTTCAAGAAGAAAAGTGAGTAGATGATAACAAAAGTACACTAAAGAGCAGATAGTTCATTTTCATCTAAGAGCAGAATATGCCACATAGTTCACTAAAGCTTATTTTCTATGACCATAATTTTGGAATTTGAGTCATGTGAGTTTACTTCTAGCTCTCAAATTGTAAGAAATATCCTCCCCAAATACCATAGAAAATATATTCTGAAACTAGAAATTATATAATGTTTCCTGCACCATATATATAGAGAAACTGATTATTTTATTTAAATTCTTCCTCCCCACCCCCAACACACTGCTTAGCTCTGGCTTCTGGTGGTGTGGGGGATTGAACCTGGGAATTTGGAGCCTCAGGCATGAGAGTTTTTTCCATAACCATTATGCTGCATCCCCCACAATAACTGATTGTTTTACTTCAATTTCATAACAAAAATTTAGGTGGAAAAATAGTATACTGACAGAAACAGAATTCTAGCAATCTTAAATTCTGATAATAGAGGGAGATAAAACAGGAAGACAATTTGAAGCAATCAAGAACAATTGACCACCTCTTAGAAATAACATGAGAATTTTCCATAAAGAATTCAGTGGAGGCACAGAGGCAAGGTACAGGGCAAAAGGATCACTGCAAACAGTTATTAATTAAAATTATGTGGCCCTGACCATGAAGAGATTGCTCAAACAAATGAGAGAACAAAACCTTCTACAATGCAAAACTGTACAAAACTGAAAAACTGGGATGAGTGGATCACAAACCAACATATACACTTTATAAATAATTAGATATTCCTATGAATACATATTCATTATTTCTCTCCAAAGATCACTGAAGTTTGACGGAAGGTTTCACATTTCATCAGTCCACTATTCACATTGCATCAATCCACTGTAAAACAGCATCCTGTTTTATTCCAATAATTTTGACAGGTGATAGATAACTGTACTCCTAGACATTAAGTAAATTATGTGCTCACATGCCACATAAATATACAAACACACGGTATTTACTATATGTTGCACTTCCTAAATGTCTTACAAATATTAATCTCTTTTTCTTTGCAAATATATGACAAGATAAATACTTTTTATTATCTCCATTTCATCCCCAAGAAATCTTAAACACAGGGCATTATAAATAACTTGTTCATGGTCATAAAGCAAAAAAAATCAACATAGATCTAGACCAAACAAGCAGAACATGTGAAAAGTAAAAAAATACAAGTAAAAAAGATCCTTTAAGAACATATAAAAGAAAATATTTTAGCTCAGTAATATGTGTGGAAAAATTCCAAGAGTTCAGAGAACTCGTGGTCTTGTGTAGTCTAATGCTAAAGAATTAGGATTACATACTCTGTCAAGTAGAAAGTCACAAAAAGATATTAAGTCAAATAAAAAACTAATTCAACTTAGAATTTCACTATCTAGGAAATTTCAGAATTTCATAAAGCTACCCATTAGGAAATAGATTTAAGATGAAAAGACTTGAAGGTGGAAAAGTAACTAAGATGTAGGTACACTAGTTACACTAAACTAGTTGGACACACACAGTGCTTTGCTGTTTGTGGATATGGGTAAAGAAGAGATCCATGATGTATTTTAGAGAAATAATCAGTAGAAAGTGGTGGTGAGTTGTGAATATAGATGAGTAAAAGAATGATAGTACTTTGAATGACTACTAAGTTTCTGAAATGAGTATTCGATGGCTGAAGGATGCAGGAGGATGATGGCTTCAGGGACACGTGAGGAAAAGAAAAGAAAGCATAGAGTGCAAGTAAGGCTGAGTTCTCAATATAAGTTAGATATGTAGGTAGGGGTGTCAAAGAAATATGACATTAAAACATAAGGCACTGAATGTTAGCTGTCAGGCTCAGGCCAAAATTAGTAATGTCATGGGCCCCTTGGAATATACCTAAAATAGACCTACCAGCTTTTTCCAAAATGGATACCCCCAAATCTCATCTGCTATACCCTTACCTTTAGATTCTGAATATTAAACAATTTGTTCTGCTTTATATCTTAATGCTTTTTCAGTTACCAAGTTGCAGATGATACCGTGACAACAACATCACTTCCCTGGGCAGACAACCTCATTAATGTATCCTGAAACATTATCTCTTGGGAGTCCTGTTCCACTAAGATAAAGAAAGGCTGGGAGTATGGATTGACCTGCCAAGGCCTATGTTCAGCGGAGAAGCAATTACAGAAAACAGACCTTCCACCTTCTGCACCACCTAATGATCATTGGTCCATACTCCCAGGATAAAGAATAGGAAACCTTCCAATGGAAAGGATGGAATGAGGAACTCTGGTGGTGGGAACTGTGTGGAATTGTACCCTTTTATTCAATGGAATTTTCGATCATCATTAAATCAATAAGAAATACCTCAAGAAATAAAACAAACAAAAAACAAAAAACATGAGGCACTGGGACTAAGGATATAGTTGACTAGGAAAGAAAGGCATATGTTCCAGTATCACATGAAAATGCAATGGTAGGAAGAGGGGCTTGGAGAGCTTTAGTGCCATCTCTCTGTTATTCTGTCACTGTATCTATCTCTGAATGAAAAAAAACAAAAACAAAAACAAAAAATCAGCCAGGAGTGGTGAATTGGTGCAAGTTTTCAGCTTTGCAAAAAAAAAAAGAAAAGAAAGAAAATGAACAGTGATAAAACAAAATGTGCACAAACAAGATTCAATAAAAATCATGGATAAAAATTAAAATGAATAAATAAAATGCTTTATATAGAAATTAGGTTTAAATACTTATATATTTAAAAAAACATAAACTGAGTAAATCCCCAAGTAAGCCAAAAGAGAATAAGTTTAGATTGTCTTGGACACAAAGAAGCAAATAAGTTATAAGAAAACACCACATCAACTAGGCAGTGGCACACATATTAAGAGTGTATGCATTATCATGAACAAGATCCTGGGGGCAATCAATGGGTCCCAATCTGCAGGAAAGAAGCTTCCCAGTGGTAGAACAGTATTGCAAATGTATCTCTTTTTTTCTCTTCTCTCCTTATTTCTCTCTGCCTCTACCAGGAAGAGAAAGGAATAAGGGTTGAGGTGGGGAAGGGCAAGGGAGAAGAGGATGGGGAAGGAGAAGAAAATGGCCACTGGGAGCAGTGAAGTCTTTGTACAAGTACCAAAAACCATGATGACAAAAAATGTATAAAGGAGCCGGGTTGTGGCTCACCTGGTTGAGCACATGATACAGTGTGCAAGGTCCTGGGTTCAAGCCCCTAGTCTCCAGCTGAAGGGGGAAAGCTTCACAAGTGTTGAGTCAGGTTTCTCTCTGTCTCTCCCTCTCTATCTCCTTCCTTCTCTCTATTTCTGGCTGTTTCTATCCAATACATAAAGATAAATAAAAATAATTTAATAGAAAATATTGTAGTTCAGAGGCAGAAGCTCAGGACTCTCAAGGGTCCATTTTTCAAGTGGTAGCTCTGTGGTAGAGCAGCACACTTACTGCCTGAGGCCTGAGATCTATCCCTAGCACTATTACACTGGAATAGGTACTCCTGTATCTATTCACTTCTCTCCCTCATTTTAAGTACACAAATAGGTCTCATCCACTTTAGGCAGTGTCTATATAGACATACACAAGAGGAATGAATTAAAGAACATAATAAAATAAAATAAAATAAATCGGTAATGTGCAAAGAGGCATTTTTCCCAAAGGAGAAAAATTTTCTACAAAGGAGAGAAAAAGAAGGGGGGGGGGCAGCTGAAGAGATTGTCTTTTAGTCAAGGACAAGCTTCTTCAAAGTGGCAAATGGAAGAAGAATCTTCTTGTTGAAGAGTGATGAAGTAAAAAAAGTACAATGATGGGGGGGAAAAGGTAAAATAAAAATAATGCCAGGGAGTTACCTCAGTACTGAACACAGGACTTGCAAGTCTAAAGTCCCAGGTTGCATCCTTGGCACCTTAACTGCCAGTGATAAGTAGTGCAATGGTCTCATCTCTTTTTTGCTGTCCCATAAAATAAATATGTATCTTTAAAAAATTCATGAGAGATATTTCTGGGAGGCAGGGTTATAGAGCAGCAGCAGCTGTTTCTCTCCTCTCCTCTCCCAGGTCAACTAGGCATACAAAATAAGATCATCTGGAACCTCAACAAGGCAGGACTAGAACGACATCAGAACCCACCAAATCACCGGTGAATGCAAATATGTGTGGCTCATGGAGAGAGAGGAGCCTAGGGAAAGATTAAGTGGCTGGTAACAGTCCAGCAGTTTGCCAGTTGAGGCACCACCTCCAGTCTGTTTTACCAACAAAAAGATTACTGAAGGGAGGAGAGGACTCCCCAAAGACTCGCCAACTGTGAGTCTCCATTGCTATTACCCTCAGAGGCTAGAGCAGCAGGGGAAGCCCTGTGCTGACACCAGGGGACAGAGAATTGACCAGGAAACTCAGGAGAAGATCTACACCTTGGTGATCTAGAGGTGGGGCTGTGTGGTGGGAGCCTTTCCATGGTCTGCTCCTGATGAGAACATAGTGAATAGTTGTGTCAGAACCTACAGACTATATTTGGGACTTGTTTAGAAACTCACAGTGCCCGGCAGTGTTGGCAGAGAAGCTGAACTGAGCCTGGAGCTTTGGATCCTTGGGATGTGAGACTCCCTTTGCATAACCACTGTATTATCTCTCCTCAATCCTGCTTTATATCTTAGTCAGGAGTGAGGTATCAAACTAAGAAGCCTACTTATAATCTGAAAGTCCTCAGGCTCCCATAGCCTACAGGGAAGAAAAAGAACAAAAGAGGCTTTTAAAGCCACTGTGGTCCAACTGAGGGATTAAAGTAATATTGAAACAACTGTCAATTTCCACAACTGTGAAACCTTTAAGTACCTTACTTAGACACAAGTCAATCCAGGCAAGAGTGATCAGTAATTTGAAAAGTTCTGAGAGAGGGACCTCATAATATTCTATATAGAATGATTAAACCAACAAGAAGAAATATTGGAAAAATGAACTAGGGCAAGAGTCCAGCAAAAAAACCCCCAAAGATTGAAGCACAAAATAATGAGGTGAACATCTAAACACAATTTAAGGAAATGATAACAGCAGGGAGTAAAGAGTTTGAAAGAATTGTCATCAGAAATGCAGAAACAACAAATGAGAATGAAAGCTGAAATAGCTGAGCTAAGAACACAACTAGCTGAAGAAGCTAAAACAGTATCAGAATAAGGTAACAAAATAGATGAACTTCAGAAAACAGGGGAGAGAGAATAGAATAAATGAAGCTGAAGACAGAATTAGCAAGAGTGAGGATGAATTAGAGACAACTAAAAAAGAATAGACCTCAAAAAGAGATTAAGAGATACTGAAAACAAGAACAGAGACCTATGGGATGACTTCAAAAGAAATAATATATATATATTATTGGCTTACCAGAGGATGAAAGAGAGGGAGGAGAAGAAAGTATCCTTCAGGACATAATAGCTGAGAACTTCTCTAGTATAGACAACATCAAAGACATAAAGGTTCAAGAAACCCAGAGGATCCCAAACAGAATTAATCTAGACTTAAAGACACCAAGACACATCATATTTAGGATGGAAAGGAGTAAGGATAAAGAAAGGATCCTGAAGGCTGCAAGAGAAAAACGAAGAGTCACCAACAGAGGAAAACCTATAAGATTAGCAGCAGACTTCTCCACACAAACACTACAGGCCAGAAGAGAATGACAAGATATCTATTGAGTGCTCAGTGAGAAAGGCTTTCAATCAAGACTACTGTATCCTGCTAGACTGTCATTCAAACTAGATGGAGGCATCAAAAACTTCTCAGCTAAGCAACAGTTGAAAGAATCAACTATCACCAAATTTGTCCTGAAAGAAGTTCTGAAAGGTCTCCTATAAACAGACAAACCACCATAAATATGCCATCTATCACAACACTCTAAAAATTTACAAGAGTGACGTTAAAATATCTTCAGTCTTTGATATCAATAAATGTCAATGGCCTGAATTCACTTATTAAAAGGCAGAGAGTAGGAAGATTGACCAGAAAATACAATCCAGCAATATGCTGTCTACAGGAAACCCACCTAACTCAACAAGACAAACATAGACTTGAAGTGAAAGGATGGAAAACTATCATACAAGCCAATGGCCCACAAAAAAGGGCAAGCTATTCTCTTATCTGACACGATAGACTTTAAAATAAATAAAATTTAAAAAGATAGGGATGCACATTACTTAATGCTCAGAGGGTCAATCAATCAAGAGGACTTAATAATTATTAACATCTATGCACCCAATGATAAGCAATCTAAATATATCAAACATCTACTGAAAGAGCTACAGCAATATATTAACAGTAACTCAGTAATAGTAGGTGACATCAACACCTCACTCTCTCAACTTGACAGATCATACAGGCAGAAAATCAATAAAGACGTGAGGGAACTAAATGAGGAGATAGATAAACTAGAACTATTGGACATTTTCAGAGTCATTCACCCCCCAAAAAATGGAATACACATTCTACTCAAGTCCACATGGGTCATTCTCAAGGATAGACCATATGGTAGGCCACAAAGACAGCATAAGCAAATTTAAGAGCATTGAAATCATCCCAAGCATCTTCTTAACTAACACTTAACAATCAACAAAAGATGAGTAGTAGTCCCAAAATGTGGAAGCTCAACAGTACACTATTTAACAACTACAGTGTCAAAGAGGAAACAAAAGAAGAAATCAAAATGTTTTGAGAGCTCAATGAAAATGAAGACACAAGTATCAAAATATTTGGGACATAGTTAAGGTAGCACTGAGAGAGAAGTTCATAGCCATATAAGCACAAATTAGGAAACAAGAAAAAGCACAAATAAACAACCTGATTGCACACCTTAAGGACCTAGAAGAAGAATAACAAAGGAACCCTAACACAACCAAAAGGACAGAAATAAGTAAAGTTAGGGCAGAAATAAATAACATTGAAAATAAGAAAACCTACCAGAAACTCAATGCTAAGTTTCAAAAGATCAACAAAAGTAAATGTTGGTTCTTTGAAAGAGTGAACAAAATTAACAAAACTTTAGCCAGACTCACAAAACAAAAAAAAGGAGAAGACCCAAATAAATTGGATACTAAATGAAAGAGGAGATATCACAACAGACACCACAGAAATTCAACATATCATGCAAGGATTCTACGAACAAATATATAACAATTTCCTAGATACCTATGAACTTCCAAAATTAAATAAAGAGGAACTAGATAATATGAACAGGCCCATCACATGTTCATGGGTTGGAAGAATTAATATAATCAAAATAAATATACTACCCACAGCCATCTACAAATTTAATGCTATCCCCATCAAGATCCCAACTACACTTTTTAGGAGAATAGAACAAATACTACAGATGCTTATCTGGAACCAGAAAAGATCCAGAATTGCCAAAACAATCTTGAGAAGAACAGAATTGGAAGCATCACACTCTCAAATCTCAAATTGTATTATATGGCCATTGTAATCAAAACTGTTTGGTACTGGAATATGAATAGACACACTGGCCAATGGAATAGAACTGAGAGCCCAAAAGGAAGCCCCCACTCCTATGGTCATCTTATCTTTGACAAAGGTGTCCAGATTATTAAATGGGGAAAGCAGAGTCTCTTCAACAGATGGTGTTGGAAAAAATGCATGTTGAAACATGTAGAAGAATTAAAACTGAACCACTATATTTCACCAAATACAAAAGTAAATTCCAAGTGGATCAAGGACTTGGATGTTTGACCAAAAACTATCAGATACTTAGAAGAAAGTATTGGCAGAACTCCTTTCTGTATACATTTTAAAGACATCTTCAATGACAGGAATCCAATTACAAAGAAGACTAGGGAAGTATAAACTGATGGGACTACATCAAATTAAAAAGCTTCTAGACAGCAAAATAAAAGAGACCCCTCACAGAATGGGAGAAGATCTTTACATGCCATACATCAGACAAGAGGCTAATAACCAAAATATATAAAGAGCTTGCCAAACTCAAACAAAAGAAAACAAATCACCCCATCCAAAAATGGGGAGAGGAAATGAACAGAATATTCACCACAGAAGAGATCCAAAAGGCCAAGAAACACATGAAAAAATGCTCCAAGTCTTTGATTGTCAAAGAAATGCAAATAAAGACAACAATGAGATACCACTTCACCTGTGAGAATGTCATACATCAGATAATGTAGCAGCAGCAAATGCCTGAGAGGATGTGGGGTCAAAGGGACCCTCCTGCACTCCTGGTGGGAATGTAAATTGGTCCAACCTCTGTGGAGAACAGTCTGGAGAACTCCCAGAAAGCTAGACATGGACCTACTCTATGATCCTGCAATTCCTCTCCTGGGCATATATTCTAAGGAACCCAACACATCCATCCAAAAAGATCTGTGTACAAATATGTTCTTAGCAGCACAATTTATAATAGCCAAAACCTGGAAGCAACCCAGGTGTCCAACAACAGATGAGTGGCTGAGCAAGTTGTGGTATATATACACAGTGGAATACTACTCAGCTATTGAAAACGTTGACTTCACCATTTTCAGCTGATCTTGGATGAACCTTGAAAAAATCATGTTAAGTGAAATAAGTCATAAACAGAAGGATGAATATGGGATAATCTCACTTGCAGGCATAACTTGAAAAACAAGATCAGAAGAGAAAACACAAGTAGAACTTGAACTGGAACTGGCATATTGCACTAAAGTAAAAAAGACTCTGGGGTGGGTGGGGGGAGAATACAGGTCCAAAAAGAATGACAGAGGACCATTGTACTGTTATATGGAAAACTGGGAAATGTTATTCATGTACAAACTTTTGTATTTACTGTCGAATGTAAGACATACCCCAATAAAGAAATTTAAAAAAATCATGAGAAAGTTGAAAAGCATGAGATATACATTTCATGTAAGGAACTACTTTTTGAGTAGACATGAACTTCAAAAAAGCTTGGAAAGAAGTGTGGGTCTGAGTACATAGGCATTATAGTCAGGAGGTAACACTGGATTTTGTGAAGTAAGCAATCAATATAGAATAAAGGGGAAAAAACTGGAGCATGGAGAGAAAACAGAAAGTAAAATCATTTGAAAAGTTGAGTAAGTTCTTTCCCCCTTCTTATTCTTAACTTTGTAGTCAGGAACATAATATGAGAACAAAGCTCCACGTATTTGATTACTATTCATATCAACTCACATGGTGGAGACCACAAATTCTCTAAACTGAATTCCAAATTTATCTTCACCACTCAGTAATTCTTTATAACTAGACACAATCTTATATGTTTTACTTTGAAGGAAAAAAATAATTTGGTGAGCAACAGTAGTAGTAGTCTTCCCCTCCTCTCTCCATTTCTGTCTTATCTAAAAATGATGACATCAATAACAACAATAATAATTACAACAATAAAAAACAAGGGCAAAAAAAGGAAAAATATTAAAAAAATAAAGTTAAAATGCATTTTATGAAAGGCATTATTGTATTCAATGCTGGTTAGAATGCAATCCTAAGTTTATATGGAAGGCTCAACTGAGGACTATCAACTTTAGTTTTAAATAATGTTCATTAAAATGATGATACAAATGCCCTTAAAACATTTATTTCAATGCAATGAAGAATCCTTGAATTGCAGTCCAGGTAGAGCAGTGGGTAAAGCATTGGACTCTCAGACATGACGTTCCTAGTTTGATCCCTGGCCTTATATGTACAAGAGTAATGTTGGTTCTCTTTCATTCTCTCCCCTAATCTCTCAGTAATAAATACAATCTATAAAAATAATCTACCTTCTGCAACCCTCAATGACCCTGGGTCCATGCTCCCAGAAGGCTAGAGAATGGGAAAGCTATCATGGGAGGGGGTGGGTTATGGAGATTGGGTGGTGGGAATTGTGTGGAGTTGTACCCCTCCTACCTTATGGTTTTGTTCATTAATCCTTTCTTAAATAAAAAATTTTAAAAAAAAGGAAAAAAAAAATAATCTTAATGTTAGAAGTATCATAGTCATGTATATATACCACATTAAAACATTTTGGATCAGGGCTGGGTAGTGGCACACCCAGTTGAGCACATGTTACAATGTACAAGGACACAGGTTCAAGCCCCTGGTCCCGACTTGTGGGGAAAAGCTTTGCAAGTAGTGAAGCAGTGTTGCAGGCAGGCATTTCTCTGTCTCTCTCTTTCCCACTCTATCACCCTCTTCCCTGTCTATTTCTGGCTGTATCTATATAAGAAATAAATAAAGATAATTTAAAACAAAAAAGAAATTTAAATTATTGAAAAAATATTTTGCATCAAAAACAAATTATTAATTTCTCAAATAAACTAACAAACTCTTTGACCTGATAAAATTGTCTATATTGTTGTTCTGATACTTTCTGCTGAATATGGTATCATCGAAAAACTGGTTCTGAAAGAAAGGGTTGTGCTGCTACTCATTTGTTTAACCTCAGATGCAAAAGATGAATTGAGGCATTGCCTTCACAAACATCACAAATCAAAGAAGCACTGAGTTTCTGGTAGGTGACTTTTAGTAGTACCTGCCAGGCACCTTCAGGAAACAACAAATATTCCTCTAAAAAGGTGGGTGTGGCCAAGCAGCTTTTCTTTAGAAATAGTAAGAATGAAGATTAAAGGAATCTGAACGTCACATTTTTTTTTCACTTTTAACTACATTAATAGAGTAGGAGCACATTTAATCAACCTGCCTTTCATTTTAACTTTTCCATCTCGTCCAATAATTATATATAGTATTATAAATTCAGACATACCTCAGAATACACTGTATTTCACTTATTAATAAAACATTACTAATGTGTAAAGCAGAAATTATAATTTCTTGTTCTCTTAATTCCTTGGTTCCTGAAAAACTGCTCAATTCATAAATTATTTCTTAGTGTGTGTCTTCACAGTGCATATTCCTTCTTTATTAATTATCAAATGAAAATAGTGCAAAATTGTGGACATAAGTTGTACAGATAAGTAAAATTAAGCACACAGATCAATCTGCCTTAGAACTTAGGCATTTTTACTATAAACTAGTAGAAAGATTCTTACATAGCTTAATTATAATATATTATATAGTACATGAAACAGTGAAATGGAATTATCTAAATTAAATAAATGTAATATTATACCAGGTAGTAAAAACCAAATTACAGTAGCTGACGCTATCAACATTTTGAACACTAGATGGCAATGTAGGGAAGTAAAAAGAATGTGAACAGACAGCAACTTCAAAATTATGGCTAAATTTTATTCCACTGAAAACAATTTCTTATTTATGTTGAGTTTCCTAATTTTCACAGGAAATCTTGGAACTATATAATATTGTAAAGGAAAAAAATGATTCTCCTAACTCCCCCTATATCGGGTAACATTAATTCACATATAAATATATGTATATATAAGTATAAATTCCTAATTAAGAATTATTTAAGATACGTTCCTGTCAATTTGTCTTGCAAAAATTTTTTACCAATTTAAAATACATGTACAACTGAACTGTCTCACTTTACTGTGGTAAATTATTAACATATTTTTCTTTTCTTTATTTTTTCTTTATTTATTTATTAATGAGAAAGACAGAAGAGAGAGAAAGAACCAGACATCACTCTGGTACATATGTTGCCAGGGATTGAACCCAGAAGCTCCTGCTTGTGAGTTCAGTGCTGGATCCACTGCACCATTTCTCAAGCCACACATTTTTATTTTTCTGAATAGTAATCAAAACTATATTTCAATATTTTAATTTCTTGGATTTTTCATGATTTTTAATGAAACAACATTTCTTCACATTAACATTGACATAATCTTGTGAATAAGTCTTGTTTTCCTGTTTGTTGCTTATTTTCCTACTTATTTTTTGAATCTATTAATTATGATTTCTTAGACACCTTACTGACTAGGAGGCTTGAATAGCTCACTTAGTATAGCACACACTCTATCATGTTCAAAGACCTAATTTGGAATCTCTGGGGCCCTTGCACTGGGATGACTTCTGAGTGGCAGAATGGTGCTGTGGTATTTCTCCCGCTCTCTCTTTCTTACCCTCTATCTAAAAGAAAATGAGCCTGCTGGGAGTTTTTGGAATTGTGCAGGGACAGAGTCTCTGTAATAAATCTGGTGGTAAAATAAAACAATAATCTTTAATTAGAAAATTATCTGTCATGAGGCACTACGTCATCTATAATTTCTACAAATATTTAATAATCTTCTAATTCATATTCCAACGACAATTAATTTTTATTTATTTTGAGTTTTCTAATTTTGGTAAAATTTATTTTCTCCAAAACTGTGAGGTGAAAATAGACTAAGCTATCAGTTTTTAGAAAGTCTACTTTCCATTTTACAATCTAGTCTTTATATATTCAAGTAGCTTTTGCTTTTGATTATCACTATTTTATTTTTATTGAAATAATATTGTATTATTATATATAGGTTTCAGTTGTACATCTTTGAAAATCAGTGTGTGTATATATGACATTAAACTTACTTCTTTTTAAGCTCTTTCACCTCTTTCTTCGTTTTCTCTAACTCATCCTGTCTGACTAATTCTGTTTTCTGCTTCTGTTAGTCTGCTTTCCCTTGCCTCAGCGTATGCTTTACATTGGGTTCTAGTTCTCCCCCGCCAAGAGAATTGGATCAGTCCTGTTAATTTCACGGGCCTGCTTGGCCCCACCCCAAGGAACCCTGCGAGAGTTCCAAAGTTGCAGAGTTCCAGAGTTGCAGAGTAAGAGAGAGAGGGTTCCTGAGTTCCAGAGTAAGAGAGAGTGCTTGCGCCGCCGCAAAGAGACAGCAGAGTTCTGTTTGGTGATTAGTTTGTCTTAGTTTATGAATCGTCGTTCCTGAATAAAGAAATATAGCTTCCCTGCCCAGCCGTATGTCTCCGCGTCTCTGTTACCCGCCCGTGAAGCTAGCCCGGCCGGCAAGAGCCTTCCGAATTTTAACAACATCAGCTTCTTTCTTCATTACAGCTATTTCAGCTTTCAGTTCTCTAATTGCCTCAAGATAATCAGTATTTTCCTTGGGGGTCTCAACTGTTGTTTCCCTAATACTGCCATTCCTTTCCTCCAATGTTGTTTTCATTTCTGTGATTAATAAGTTTATTATTGCTTGCATACTTTTCTTATATATGGTTACTTCTGGCTGATTTGTAGTTTCTTCTGGGCTCTTGTCTTCATTCATTGGAGTAGCAGTTTTATTTGTTTTTGATCTACCCATTTTTTTGATTTATGTGTTTCTTTTTTTTTTATATGCTCTATTGTTCCTCAGTTGTTGTGTCTTGAGTACAAGCACCACTGTACTAAATACCTTTATGACAATTGCACTCACCAACCTCAGGAATTACAGTAGCAACTGAAGAAAGTATTGAAGCAGTTTAATCATTACCAGTTAGCCAAACAATTTCTCCAGTCCGTGAAAAAATAGTAACCAAATCCCAGTGAAGAAGAAAGAGAAAAGAAAGAAGGGATAGTAAGAATAGACAGTTATGCAAATCTACTATCCACTGTATATTCTAGGGGTAACAAGAGAGGAAAGGGAACTAGAGCAGAGATACACACATAGAGACTCCACTCTGAGTCAGATTTCTTCCCCAAAATAATTCACAAATTCAGAAAGGCAAAGAAGGAAGGAAGAAGTGTATGACAAGATAAAAAGAAAAAGAAAGAAGGGACAAGAGAGAGAAAAGGGAAAAGATAAGAAAAAGAGCTGTAATTAAAGAGCAGTGAAAGGAAAGCTTTTTCTTTATTACTTTATTTTTATTTTAATTTAATTTAATTTTTTAGATTAGCTAGGAGGGGGAAGGAGGGGAAGAGTCTGTAGAGGAGGTAGGATTAAAGAGACAAGTTCCTCTCACAATAGGTAAGATGCCCACTACCCTAGCACTGAAATATATGCTAAGAGTTAATTCTGATCAACCTAAAGGGGGGGAAGATATATGCCTTTATATAATATTAATAGTAAAATAGAGCAGGGTAAAAAAATAAATAAATAAAATAAAAACCCTGTCCCAGATTACCTCAAACCTTGTGATCAGAGGCAGCTGATTGTTAAGAATGAGGAAAAAAAAAAAAAAAACCACAGGACTAGACAAGGATAGCTGAAATAGACAGTTATGCAAATCTACTATCCACTGTATATTCTAGGGGTGGCTAAAGGAGGAAGGGAAGTTGAGCAGAGACACTTGCAGTGAGAGTCCACACTGAGTCAGAATTCTTCCCCAAAATAATTCCCAAATGTGTACCAGTGAATTCAAAAAAGCACACTGTTTGGTGGTGTGGGGGCTGGGGGCTGTGACTTTGGAAGCTGTAGAATTAAGGAAGAAAGGATGACAGGAATGAGAAAAAGAAAAAAAGAAGAGAGAGAGAAAAGAAAAAGTAAGAAAAAGAACAGTCATAAAAGAGCAGTGAGAGGAAAGGTTTTTTTAAAAATTTATTTATTTTTAATTATTTAATTAGCTATGCGGGGTGAGGTGGGGGGGGGGTTGGCTACTTAGAAAGAAAAAAGGCCAGAGGTTTCAGAAGGGTATAGACTTAGAATGAATGCTACTCCCTGGTGGGACAGGAATTTGGTAAAGAAAGAGGCTCCTAGCAGGGGAGCCTGCTAGGAGCTGGTCCCCAGGGACTGGTTATGGGGGGGGGGGGCGCAAAGGGGAGGAGGTATGCTTAAAAATTAAAAGGAAAAAAAATTTCCCCTTTTTTCCTACTCTAATTCTTAACCCAAATTAAGTTATAGTCACCTCCTTGGTGTCACCACTAGGACCCCTCATTGACTGGCATACGAAAGGCAGAAAATCCTACCGTTTCCAGGAGATGTGGTCAGAGCTCAAGCCACGAGCAGCTTCTCAGTCTGCCATCTTCAGGGAACCAGCCTAAGCTAACTTCTAAAGGTCCAATTCAACGCTTCACCATACAATTGTTCTTGTAGAGTTTTCCTTTTTAAATTTAATTAATTAATTAATTAATTAATTAATTAATTTTGCCTCCAGGGTTGTCACTGGGGCTTGGTGCCTGCACTAGGAATCCATTGTTCCTGAAGGCTACTTTTTTCCCCTTTTGTTACCCTTGTTGTTTATTGTTGTTACTTTTGTTGTTGTTGCTGTTATTGTTGGATAGCACAGAGAGAAATCCAGTGAGGAGGGGAAGAAAGAGAGAGGTAAAGAAACGCACCTGCAGACTTGCTTCACCGCTTATGAAGCGACCTCCCTGCAGGTTGGGTGCCAAGCTGGGGGCTGGAACCTAGATCCTTACTCTAGTCCTTGTGCTTCTTGCAGTGTGCGCTTAACCTGCTGCACTACTGTCTGCCCCGTTTATATTTATTTACTCTTGCCAGTACTGTAACAGCTTAAAAAAAATGTTAATAGAGAGAGTCAGGCTGAGTGGGTTAAGTGCACATGGCACAAGGTGGAAGGACCAGCATCGGGGGCCTCGTTCCAGCCCCCGGCTCCCCACCTGCCTACTTCACTGCCTGTGAAGCGACTCCCCTGCAGGTGGGGGCTTGAACCGGGATCCTTAAGCCGGTCCTTGCACTTTGTGCCACCTGTGCTTAACCTGCTGCGCTACTGCCTGACTCCCAGGTAATATATCTTGAGAATCATAAGTGGAAATTTCTGGCTACCTATATTAGTTTATTTAAACTTCATAATTAGGGCTTTATCACACTAATGTAATAGTAATTACAGAGTTGAGAAAATGAAGTGTAGAGTGTTAATTGTGCTGAGTCACCAGAGAACAAAGAGTCAGAGCTCCCCATCAATCCCAAACACCTGACACACTTCTCTGTTTCTAGTTAAAGACTAAGTGAGTTTACCCTGTCATGTTACTTGTTCTGATTCTTATCCCATTTAACTCGCAAACTCTCTTTTGGTGGTGGTGGTGGGGTTTGAAATTTACATTTAGTAGTCAGAAGATGCTCACTGGTACAGCATAGGACTTGCACTCAGGAGGGTCAGAGTTTGATTTCTAGTACCACTAATCTGGACTGATACCCTGCTTATTCCTCTCATTAAATAAATGAGTAAATTCATAAGATATGAATAAAAGTTACACTTATTAATACTTTTGAGAAAAACTGACATTTTTAACTTGAGTCAGCTTTTCATTCTAGGGAGAATTAGTCACTAATTCTACATTTATTAGTGTCCGTTCATTTTGATTCTTTTATTGGATATAAATATATATATGTAAATCAATATTTTAAATGTACTACCAAGTAAACTTCCAGGCAACTTCATGACATTGCTTATGTTGACAATATAACTTCAATTTTATCACTAATTCCCATTAAGGAAATATCAGAAGGTGTAGACATTATTCCATAATTAAGTATGCCGTGAATATATTTATTTTTTAAATTTTCTTTTCTCTTTTAAATTATCTTTACATCTGGGCATGAATTATTCTGGGTATGAATTATTTTCTAGTTCTTCATCATGTAATGAATAACTCATGACCTTGTATAGTTTTTAAAGCATACTGTAATTCAAAATAAAAGTATACCATTTGTCTCACCTTCAGTATTCCATTGCTGTTTCTAAAAGTGCAAATGTAACTATAAAAATCCCTAAATACCAAGAAGCCATATTTAGTGTACTATGTAGTTAAAGGAAAAAAACATTTACATTGCTTGTCAACACCTTCTTATAAGAGTTCTAGACTTGCAAAGCAATTAAGTTATCCTTTTGCAATCTCTCTTCTTAAAGCTAAGTGACCTTGACTGTTTGCCTTGCTATTATAAGCCAAACAATTGTCCTTTACATCGGTGTATTTTGAGTCTATAAGTCCTTTGCATGTATCTACGTGAAAATTATTTTTAAAATATTATTTACTTACTTTATTTTAATGAGCGAGCAATACAGAGACAAAGACACAGAGAGAAAGACAAAAGCACTGCTCAGCTCTGGCTTTGGTGGTGCTGGAGACTGAACCTGAGATCTCTGAGCCTCAGGCATGAAAGTGTTTTGTAGAATTACTAAGCATTTTCCCCAGCCTGAACATAATTTTTAAAGCACTTGCTTTTTAGCTTTTAATAAATAACGAGAAAAAAAACATTGCTTATTGGATGAAACTAGTTCTAGTCCTTCTACTTTTCTTAATAACCTCATAAAACAGAAACAATCTTGAAGTACAGACTATTTCTAAAAATACAGTATTAGTAAGTCTATGATTTACTAAGATCTTAAAATTTAGACAAAGATAAAACATGATTATAAAGCAAGAAAGAATATATGCTTGAGTTTGTTAACTGTAATTCCTTATGTTCCCAGAGTTGGCATTGTTTAGAAACAATCTGAAAGATTTCTCAAATACATGCAGGTTTTGATTCCTCAGGTCTGAGGGAACTAGAAATTCTGAATTTCTTTTCTTTTTAAAGAATCACTGGAGAAAATGATAGTTTACAGAACAATTGTTGAACCAGGTATAGTTTCTTTTTTTTCTTTTCTTTCTTTCGTTCTTTTTTTTTTTTTTTTTTGTAATAGATGCCTGCACACCACTCCCACCACAAACCCAACAACCCAACTCTCTCTTCACCATGGTGTCCTGGATTTGTCTTCTCCATTCCAGAGTCCTTTACTCAGTCCAGAATTTTGCATTTCTCATCAAACGTCTGACACTGCTCTTGCTGCTTGATCACAATCCCACTTTAAGAAGTAAGGGCATAACTACAATATTCTTGTTGTTGACACAAATGAGCTATGAATCAAGACGAACTTTTCCTGAAACCTAGATGGATAGCAATTTGATAAGACATGAAATAAAATTACTCTCCTAGAATTCGTTTGGTACCAAAACTGCATTGGTGTGCCAGAAATATTTATTAAGCTTCTCCTCCCCCTAATAATTAAATAATAATTTATGAGACTTCAAGTTAATAGGAGTGTACATCAACACCATTCCCACCACCAAGGACTGTGTCAGGATCCTCCCTTTATTTAGCTTCTGCTTTGGTAAAAGGAAAGCCTGATTTGAAAAGGTGGATAAAAAATCACATTTAAATTTAAATTGTTCAATAATGTCTAGTTTTATGGAGAGTAAGAATGATCCAAACTTCAGAAAAATGATCCCTTGTTTTGCAACATATTATGTATATAAAGAAAACTGAAATTTAAACCAGGAAAAAGAAACATCCCAAGTCATATTTTTCTAGCGTATATGAAGAACAATTCCGCATTTAGACAAAGCCCCACTCTGACACTAGTTGATGTTAAACTGTCAAGAACTGAAAAGTATCTGAAATTTTATCCTACTTGCAAATTAAAGAGCCTCCTATTGTTTCACAGGCACTGGAAACAATATATAAGCCCTTATGCTCAGGGATAATGGCAGTTTATTACCCATAGTAATTACAGCAGTCTGTGTAACATCCTTGTTTGTATCCAAAGTCCAATTTTCACAGAAGCCTGGGAGGTGGACGAGGGATCATTTGCACAGGAAGTAGGAGTGGTCTATGCAAGAAATCTAAAGATGAGGAAGCTGATAAACTCATATAGGGATTTCTGGCAGATGCATACATTCTTCAGAGAGAAATACCATATTGTTACTCCACATGTAAATCTATTCTGCATAAGGAAATCATTTACTGTTCTGGAATGTACATAAACATATGAGTTATTAATTTTTAGAACTTGTAGAAATGTGAGGTTTTAGGAGTACATCCCAACAATTAGTAAAAATATATGTATTAAAAGGTGATGATAATAATAATACTATATGAAAACTTTACATTTATCATTTCATTTAGCTTTCAACACTTTGACAAGTTAAATATAATGTCTACTTCAAATAGGACAAAATTACTTAGAAACCTTAAATTGTAAAAGACCATATATATATCATAAATTATAAGAGACCATATATATATGAGAGACATATATATTATAAGAGACATATATATATATATATATATGGCAGTTTTAAAGGCTGTGAAAAAGTTGTATACTCTTCCCCAAACAATTTCTGTGGTTACAACGAAAAATCCAGATTGTCTAAGGAAAGTAAAAAGTAGGTAATGTAACTTCGCAGTGTTGGTCTGTTGTGCTGCTTTTTAACAGTAAATGTTGGTTACTTCATTCACAGACCTGAATAAGTCCCAATCTTCCAAACATCATATTTAGAGTTGATATTTGTTCATATAAACATGCAATAGCATGGGCCATTCCCATAATGTTTTCTTGGCTCTATGCTCCAAAAATCTGTATCTTAATTTTTAAGTTACATCTGAGAAAATGATACCAGTAAGAACAGAGCTCCTCTCTCAGCTTCCTTCTTGGGTATGGTTTCTCCTCCTAATTTTATACTAGGAGTCTACAGATTGTAGAACCTCTGTTCAATGCTAGAATATGAGTACAAGGTAGAATTTACTTTTAAAAAGTGCTCTCCTACAGCTAAAAGGCAAGTTATTATACTGAATTATATTTTTATTATTTCTTTCTGGTATACTATCAAGATAATATTCTAGGGTGGGAAGGAAAGTATAAAAGCTATGCAAATAGACACTCATGCCTGAGGCTTCAAGGTCCCAAATATAACCTCTGTGCCACCATAAGCCAAAGCTGAGCAAATCTGATAACAAAAAGAAATAGATGTTGCTGCTGCTGCTACTACTACTACTACTACTACTACTAATATTCTATACTGACCATAAATTAGAAACACTTCTTGGGGGGAAAAAAGTGACTTAAGAGTCCTTAAAATACCCAAAACATTTACATCAAATTCTTAAGCAAAGAGATAAAGTGATTTTATTGAAGCACATGGTCATCTGCTTCAGACTATCTTAACATATTGTGTCTATAGTTAACATATATACTTTGACTCTTCACTTACAGTATTTTCCTCCTGAAATGTAAAAGTCCCCAAAAGCCATAAACAAATTTCACTCACTATGTCAATATTTGAATTTTGTGTGTAAGTCAGAATATGCTGTGATTGAGCTGCTCCTATCAGCCACCATTTTATTCCATCAAAGCATATAACTGGATTAGTTGGAAAACAGGCACATTATGCTTGCATTTAAGATTTACTTAATAGCAGGCTTCCTTGATACAATAAGGAGATGATGGAACATCCACTCTGATATCTTTCCATGTTTTGAATATAAAAATGACTACTCTCAAAAAAATTAAGTTTGTCATATAAGCCTGGACAGATAAGTGATGCCATTTATCTGGTGGCTCTCAGTAACTTTGGAAAATCGTTGATACAGATTTCATCATAATTCTTGGAACGACTGGTATAATTTTAGGTATAATGATAAGGCACATGCAAGAGAGATTTGTCAGTAAATTACTGACAATATTTTTTAATATTTATTTTCTTTTTGTTGCCCTTGTTTGTTTTTTATTGTTGTTGTAGCTATCATTGTTATTATTGATGTCGTCTTTGTTAGATAGGACCGAGAGAAATGGAGAGAGGAGTTCGGGAAGACAGAGAGGGAGAGAGAAAGATAGACAACTGAAGACTCGCTTAACCGCCTGTGAAGGGAGCTTCCCCTCCCCCCACAGGTGGGGAGCAGGGGGCTTGAACCGGGATCCTTACGTAGGTCCTTGCGCTTCACGCCATATGCGCTTAACCCACTGTGATACCGCCTGACTCCCCAATTACTGACAATATTACTGAAGAATCACTATCATGTATCTTCTGCATCTTAAAAAAAGACCTGACCAATACTATGGACTACAGCTCTTGTTCACTCTCATCTTTCTCTTCTAAATTAAACAATAAATCTCTGACCAACTATTTGTACTTGAACTGTTTCTAGATAGAGTTTATCTAGCTTGAAAATAGCAGTGTCTTAGGCAGTGGAGATTCTAGAAGTTGTGATTCTAAAACCGAATCGTTCACCATTATTTTAAAAACAAAGATCCCACTGGTAACTATCTGTTGCAATGCATTAGAGTTTCAGTAACTCTAACCATCATAATCACTTTCATTTTTGATAACTGAGACACAATCTAGATGAAAAGGGATATACCTAGCACTTGAGAAATATAAAAAAAAATAGCATTTATTGTTAAATATGTTGAAGAAAATGACAGCCTTAGAACAGCTGTTAATAAAGGGCAAAGTTGGACATACAAAATCCTTTTTTGTATGACAACCAAAAAGAGATTTTCATCTCCAGTTATGAAAAGATCTGTGTATGCTAGGGGAAAAAAAAAAAAAGCACAGAATTTGCATGTGAAGGTCACAGAATTATAAAGGTAGTTGGATTCACAGTGTAGGCAACTTACTATGAAAAGCTAGTATAGTGATAAGAGTAAAGAATAGACCTACAAGTAGAATAAGCATAATTATGGGGGTAGATGCATCTCAGGACACTAAATTTACAAATGACTTAGATAATAGTTACTTGTCTTTCGGGGTGTCTCTCTCCCTTCTCCGGCAGGGAGGCCTCCAGGGGAAAGGTAACGGGCTGGTTCTTTCTCACTCACGACAGGGGTGACATGAAGTAAAAGACACCAGGGGACTCTTAGCATGTCTAGAATCTGAGTCCTTAGAATCCCAGAATCCTAGAGTCCATTTATTAGCAAAGTGGACATGAGTTAAATAGAAAAGCAATGAAGTTAATTATTGTTGAAATATGACAGAAATTACAGGTTTCTTAACAGTCAGCATGCCCCTATGGTAGGGGGCTGGTATGACAGGAATTGATGAGATACAAGACAGTTATTCTCCATAACACAAGCAACTTAATTATCCAAAGGTATTTGAGAGAAGTATAGGGGTTAAACCTGTAGGGTGAGACAGAAAGAAGATGGATATCAAAAGGCCATATAGTTTGGAATTTCTCTTGTCTGGGGTCTAAGGTGTGTGATGAAGTGTGTGATAAGGTGTGTTCTTCTGTGATCAGAAGGTGAATTTGAATAAGTGAATCTGTGGCCATGTGGACTGCAGTTAATGGAGGGAAGTACTGGGGTATCTGTGGGCCTGAGAGTCAAGAAGGAAAGAACCAAATCTGAGTTTCCCCCCTTATGCTAACCTCGGTTGAGAGAGACTTACCAAGAGGTTATCTTCTCAGACCTCCATCCAAAGATGGGGGTAGTTCTCCCTAAGCTCTATCAGGCTTATACATGTTACCAACACTTGTCCATAGAAATTGTGAAAATGGCATATGGTGTCAAAAAAAAGAACTCTGGGCAAAAAGAGAAAGAAAATTTGGCAGGGACTTGGGACTCTTGGTGCATGATGATGGAAGAGGATCTCAGCCATTAACACCACCACCACCACCACCACCACCACCACCACCACCACCACCACCACCACCACCACCACAGTAAAGCTATTTATAAAAAAAAGTAGCTCTGGGGAGTCAAGCTGTAGCGCAGCGGGTTAAGCGCAGGTGGCGCAAAGCACAAGGACCGGCATAAGGATCCCGGTTCGAACCCCGGCTCCCCACCTGCAGGGGAGTCGCTTCACAGGCGGTGAAGCAGGTCTGCAGGTGTCTATCTTTCTCTCCTCCTCTCTGTCTTCCCCTCCTCTCTCCATTTCTCTCTGTCCTATCCAACAACGACAACAACAATAATAACTACAACAATAAAACAACAAGGGCAACAAAACGGAATAAATAAATAAAATAAATATTAAAAAAAATTTAAAAAAAAGTAGCTATGGCTTTCTCTTCATAATTTTATACAACAAATATATCAGATCTCAACATGACTCATCAGAAAAGCAGTTTCTGCTACAGGAGTTTTATTTATTTAAGAAGAATATTCAACAGAAGAGATGCCAGATCTATTTAATATTAGCAAGCAAATACTGGGAGAATGTAACAAAGAGTAGATACTGAGTGATCATAAGGCAAAATACAATGTGGTCAACAACTATGGGTGGAAGACCAAGAAACCTGAGATATGAAACACATAGACTAGTGAACAGTGACAAAAGTGAAGACTCTCAGCAAACATGGCATAGCTACTGCCATTGATGAATCACTTTTTGATAACTGTATAATGCTAAAACCAGCACTGTATCATCTTTAAGAAAGAACAAGCTACAATCTGATGTCAAGTAGATTACATGCAACTTTATCACCCTAGTCACACTGTTGGTACATTTTGATTGGTTCATATTCCAGTTATGAATTTCCCTCCCTTTCCTATTCACGGTTTGTCATTCAGTATCATAAATCCTCCAAAATCACATACTGACTGATTTATCACTATGCAATACTAGACATCATCCCCTTTGATTTTTTCAACTTTGGAACAAGTTTTTATCTTTGCTTTATTATCTAGGACAGTGTTTAAAACCTAAAGAAATACACTTTCTCCTCCATATATCTGGATGTGTATAGAAATATTATTTGTCTGAACTGAGCACATTCAATACCATGGTATCTTGGTCTGTGTCTGCTCTGAAATCATCAAGTTTTGTCTCTCAACTGAACAACCTACGAATCTGGAAAATAGACAACATTTTAGCTACCAGTGTGATAAAATATTAGAATAGTGGTATAAGTGTGTAATTAAGAGTCCATCATGGAAAATTCCAAATCTTTCATTTGGCTTTCAAGATAAAATATATTCTTGAAGATATGATGTTATAACCACTATGTATTGGCACCATTTTGTGTGTACTTATAAAAAATAATGATATTTGTATTTTTAGGTAATTTTAAAACAAATATCTTGTATAGGTATCCTGACATTGGCTGTGGTAGAAATCTTCATATTTTGAAATGTAAAAACTGAGTAAAATTCGTATTTTCCTGCAGATAGTAAACCAAAAGGTAGAATATAAGAAGGTGGGAAAAGGGAATGAAGTAAAAGTATCCCACTCTAATTACAAGTTCAATTTTTTACTTCTGTTGAAATAAACTTTTAACCTTCTAGTCATAAGGGCTTGTTTTGGGGAAGGGTAGTTAGATAATGCACTTATCAGGGATACAGAAAGATCTTCACTGAGTATCTTTCCAGAACTAATATCAGGATATTTTTTACTTTTCATGACAGAAGGCAAATGTGCAAATGAAAAAAAAAAAAAAAAAAAAAAAGATTTCACTGGCAGAGCTCTAGTTGCCAAGAAGACATAGTGGGGGCTGATGCTACATACATGAAAAAGAACAACTATGACTATAACTAAGGAAATTCACTCAGGTATGCCCATGTTTGGTGATCACTGTAAATAGAAAATTGCAGGAATCACTATTTGACTTTTTTTTTTTTTTTTGCCTCTAGGGTTATCACTAGGGCTCAGATGGCAGCACTATGAATCCATTGCTCCTGGAGGCTAGCTTTTCTCATATTGTTGCCCTTGTAATTGTTCCTGGATAAGACAGAGAGAAATTGAGAGAAAAGGGGAGAAAAATAGACATCTGTAGACCTGCTTCACCGCTTGGGAAGCTACCCCTCTGCAGGTAGGGAGCTGGGGGCTCGAACTGGGATCCTTATGCCCGGTCCTAGGAATCGCTATTTGAATGGACACAGAAACTATGGATTCACAGGCTTCTGCTATAAATATCTGGGTAATACCACCAAGTAAACATAAGAATTGATAGGAAATAGGAAAGGTATTACAAGAAAGAAATGATTAATATAGTTTATGGGTTAAGTTTAAACTCTAGCAGCCTGTCTTCATATTATGTTGAACTAGTTTGTATATAAGTTGCAAATAGTTTCCATCTTGAACAATTAGTGACAATAAGACAGGAAGATAGTATACTGATTATGCAAAAGAATTTTATGCCTGAGGCTCTAGCAATCTGGACAACTCCACAAGCCTAAATTGAGTGGTGGGACTCTGATGTAACAAACAAACCCACAATAAGCAAGCAAACCTGTACATATATATCTCAACCAGACTGGATATGGTCAGCCTTCAAACTATAGTCACAAGTAACTTTTTGTTTCTGTTCAGCTCCTTCACTGGCGATTCATGTCTTTGCCTTTGGGCAAAATACCTTTTGTGGTTCACTATCTCTGAGCCCTCTGGGCTTCCTCAGTAGGATCAAGTTCCATTAAACCAAATTAAGACCTTTAATTGTTGTTCTTTCTCCTGCAGGACTTCTCCTTTAACCAACAGTTTCCTGGGATCATGTTACAAATAAACTTACACCTGAATCTAGACTAAAACTAGGTTTTCTAGAAAGAGTCAAATGTAGACACCATATTGAGTATCTACTGATTTTATATAAATTGCATCAAACATAACAAATCTATAATTTCTATTGTGCTATGCCAATACAGTTTTTCAGAGACTCCAGCATCTTTGTATAAAATAGTATTTAAATGAAGATAAAACATATGACTATCTCCTCTGATAATTTTATTTGAATGGTTAAGAATTGTTTCTCACTTGTTTGTAGTCTGTTCAGTAAGTGGTAACCTAACAGGGTCAAATCGTAAAATTGAAACTGGCATGAATCAGAGATCCTATGCAGCACGTAAAGATCTACTAAGACTAGAGAGATAGCTCAGCAGGTAGGGCATTTACCTTTGTATATTTGTATACACATATACACACACACATACACACAACCCTCCTGGGATGAGGAGGCTTCCTAGAAAAAGAAAAATATTACAGGCCAAAGTTCCTCAAAATAAACAAATAAAGCAAGCAAGCACCTGCTTTATCTTGAAAACAGGACAGTAGGGGGGGGGGATATATACAGAAATAGAGGCAGAAGCAGATGCAGATGTAGATAAAAAGTCAACCCATATCTGTGACCTTGGGACAACTATTGCAGTTTCCAGTGGAAGGTATGGCCACACAGAATGATGGTGGTGGGATCAGTGTAGGATTATTCCCATGATCTTATAATTTTTTAAATCAACATTAAACAATCACTAAAAAGAAAATTTAAAAAGGATGCTCAGGGGATCCTGCCTTGCCATGTGTACAGCTTGGGTTTTGAGCCCGGGCACAACACAGGACTGCCATGACATTGGGAGAAGTCTGGGGTTGTGTGATGTCTTTCTCCCTATGCTGCTGTATCTGAATGAAAAAAAAAATGCATGAGTTTTAAAATCTTAAATACACACACACACACACACACACACACACACACACACATACTCCACATACGTGAGCAGGGGGAAATGAAAAAGAAGGTAGGAAGGAAGGTAAGTCTTAGTAGAATCTAAACTTTCAGTTTCCAGTAAAGTGAGAATATAGGTTTACATAGTTTGTCATCCAATCTGTGGAATTCTATTATGCCACACCTCTTTCACCCAGGTGGAAGGTTTCAGAGGTTGACAGAGACTTTTTTAGAGGAGTCAATTATGAAATTTCTCTACTTCAGTACAGATAGAAATTATATAACATATGGGACATCTTAAAAATCTTGCCCCATTGATCCTAGGTAGTCACCCTTGGTCAAGGCTATCCCATGAGAGTATTTCAAAAATTAATCTTCTTTCTCTTAGTAAATATCACTAATCTAGTTACCTGGAGCTCTTTTCCACCTTTCCACAATTTTCTTGAAATCTGTTCTTCAGTGAAAAGACAAAACGGGCTGCAAATAAGCTGAGTTAACATCTCCCCACGTAACTTCAGACATTAATTAATTTTCTCTATCTTCAATATAAAGTGATTTCACCAAAAATTTCCCTGCCTTTCCCTTTATCTTTCTGAATATAGTCACTTCAATGTGCCAGAAACATGGATTTTTTTTGCCTTAATACTAGTAATTAAAATGAGAAATATTATCATTCATTTTTGTCTTGTTACACTTGATTCAGAGTTCAGAACTCTTTAGCTTTGAGGAGGAAGGTATATGATGGTTCAGGAAAAATAAAATATAAAAAAAACACATTCAAATATTTATTGATTCTTATGCTAATGAAAAGGCATTCTTCAAAAATCATGCAAAGCTGTGTATATAAGCTCAATAACAATGGGAACTTTACAGTAAGCAGAAAATTGCCATTTTGCAGTACAACTATGTTGTTATTAGGAATTACAATGATGTCAATGGTGGTCGAGGGTTGATAGTATAATGGTTATGCAAAAAGACTCTCATCCCTGAGGCTCCAAAGTTCCAGGTTCAACTCCCATGCCATCATAAGCCAGAGCTGAAAAATGCTCTGGAAAAAAAAAATCCCAAACCCAAACAGTAACAATGATGGCAATGGGTTCAAGCCACCTGTTTAAGCTCTACTGAAAGAAGGAAAAGATGTATGTTTTTCTTTCACATTCCTTGCATTAATTAATTAGTTCATTTTGGAGACACTCTGATTTTATGATGTCTGTTACTTGTTGGTATCTGCTTACATTGCTGCTTTTCTTCCTTTCTTTCCTCCCTGCTGTTCCACAAAGCCATGCTTTATGTACAGATATATATCTATATAATTT
Organism: Erinaceus europaeus; assembly: GCF_950295315.1. Taxonomy (NCBI): domain Eukaryota; kingdom Metazoa; phylum Chordata; class Mammalia; order Eulipotyphla; family Erinaceidae; genus Erinaceus; species Erinaceus europaeus. Next base: position 65,667,846 of record NC_080169.1, on the reverse strand, counting down.
GTTTGTTACGGTTCTGTGATAAGGGTGTCTGATAAAGGTCATGAGCTAATGAATAAAAGATCAACAAACCTCATAAGCAATAGCTTTAATTCAAATACTCTATATTTTGACATGGAAGCCAGCCCTTCTCTCAGAGTCTGGAAAGTAAAAAGATGGACCTGAAGCTAAACATGATATTTCATGAGACAGCAGAGGATCAATGCAATGAATGACATTTAGAGCCATGACCTCAATAGTTAAGACATTAACTACCCTTCTATCTGTACCCTAACCTTACCCATCCTAATGAATATATTTTGACTTTAACCTTCCTGACTTATGCACTTTTGAAATATACTTTGATGTTCCTCAGTCTTCTTTGATGTAATGCATACTTTGGTAATAACTACTGTAGTGGAGAACTAGCTGAGACTGGTCTCTTCACAGTTCCATCACAGGAAATAAACTCTTCTCTCACCATTGATAGTGCTTGAAGTAATTAACTTGATCGAAGGTAACACCAGAAACCATGGAAGCCAGCACATTAAAGTTAAGGAGAGACAGAAAAGGTAGACTTAATTTATGAAACATCATCTTATACTTACTGAAGCTACATTCACAAAGTCATCATCTGAGAGAGTTTCCAACATTTCAGAGACAGATGTCCGAATCAGTTTAAGTGTCAATCCACTAACACTTCCACTCCTATAAAAAAACGGGTTTATACATGTTAATGACCATAAGTAACGAACATTACACACTAAAATGAAAGGAAAATTATGTACTGACTTGAATTCATTAATATAGTCAAATACTACTTAATCTTAAAAATTAGTAACAAAAAAGTCATTGTTGAGAGTAGTTGAAATAATGATATCAAGTTTTTCTTTCTTATCAGCCACAGAATGTGCACATTTTACTAAAATAATAATTATAGGTCAAGATGATAATTTAAGAAAAAATTAAGATATAGTGTATTATATAAACTCCATAAAATTTAATTAAAGCAAGATACAAATTACTTGCATTTTAACAAATTAAATGAGAATCAGAATTTAAGTTATATTTGTTCAATTACCCTGTCTTTCTCAGGTTAGGTACGAAATTTTTAATTTGATTACTTCATGTTAAAATGGGAAATTTTTCAAATATTAATACCAACATATCATACAGATTTAGTCCTCTAAAATTCACTTAATTCTATTTTTTTCTAATATAGCTAAGAATATGTGAGAATATCTTTTTGTTACCTCAAGGTAAATAGAAATTTTTTTTTTTGCCTCCAGGGTTATTGCTATGACTTGGTGTCTGCACTACGAATCCACTGCTCCTGTGGCTCTTTTTTTCAGTTTTTTTTGATAGGACAGAGAGAAGTTGAGAGGGGAGGGGAAGATAGAGAGGGGGAGAGAAAGACACCTAAAGGCCTGCATCACCACTTGTGATGTGACTCCTCTGCAGGTGGGAACTGGGGGGGGGGGTTCAAACAGGAATCCTTACGCCCGTGTTTGTGTTTTATACTATGTGCACTTAACCCGGTGAGCTACTGCCTGGTCCCCAGTAAAGAGAATGCTTTATACCTCATGCTTTTTATTCCTTGTCCCAGTAATGACAAACAAAAAATATATATATAAATTCCCATAGCAGTGTACACTTCATATACAACACTACTAGAACTTGCACATGCTCACTTGCATCTTTCTTTCTATCTTACACACACACACACACACACACACACACACACACACACACACACACACACACATACCTTACCTTGAAGCAAAGTAACAATAAAATAAATGATCAGTCAAATCTTGGAATTCTTTTTTGTACATCAGAAGCTCTCTATCTTGATAAAGTCTCAAAACTGGCATTTAACATAGTTAATATTTACCTATTTTGCAGCCAAATCCCCCAAATTTACATGAATCATAGCAACCAAGTACTTTAATGTCATTGAAAATACACAGCAAAAAAATTGGAAATGAATGATGCTTCATATTGCTCAGAATTTAAAGTCTTGATTTGCAAATCTGATATAGCTTTCTAATTACAATAGATAATATTTTTGTTTGTATATTATTTCAGTATAGCTTTTTGTATAGTCATCATAATCCTTACTCATCTATTTTTAATAAATTAATCATTTCTCATTCCCAACATATAACTGTTATCTATAAATTCTCCTATAACCTTACAATATGTAAGACAGTTACTCACACATCAACCAGAATAAGCATGTCTTTAGGAGATGCAGCTCCTTGAATGTACCTGGAATAAATATCATATAAATGATTTTCACCTGAAAATATTAAATACATATACACATTTCATTGACATAACTAATATCTAAAAATAAAATAAGTATTTCCATTCTCAGTAGACAATATTCTCTCATTTATAATTCTGCAATGTAAATTTTTAAAATCCCTCTTTAATATAATCATAGACACCACAGACATAATATGTAAAGTATTTTTTCAGATATTGATAAAACGAGGAAAAGAGATGTTTTAATAGTGAGCAAAAGGAATTAAGTCACTGTAAACTAAGTTCACACATACAAAAAAAAAACAATTCAATATCTTATACAAATGTATCACTGTTATGTTGCTGTAGCAAGTCACTGCCACCAATTCCTGTTGTATTAAAATGTAACATTTAAATTTTTTAATTAAAAGATTAAAAAATTAAAGGATTAAATAAAGTACATTTTTTCTGGTAACAGTTATCCCATAATAAAATTTGTTGACTACATATTGTAAAAAAAAAAAAAACTTGGGGTTAAGGTTACTTTGTATTTTCAATGAAAAAAATTAACTGTCTGGGGAGACAGCATAATGGTTATGCCAAAGGCGTTCATGAGATAATGTCTGTCTCTTCTAATGCGCAGCAAGCTTTAGATTTTCTCCATAAATAAATGATTCCTGAATGCAAACAGTGTAATGCCATAATTGTTACCTTAACCAGTAACTCATGACTCCATAAAGAACATGTAAAAATATATATTAGCAAATATAATGTGTGAGCTTATTGTTTCTAGCAACATTATATGTGGTTGTTTGGCTCTTATGTAAATTGCACACAGTGAAGCAGTGCTGCAGGGTATGTCTTTCTCCTCTCTGTCTCTGAAAAAGAAAGAAAAAAAAAGGTAATCAATAGCAGTGGATTCATCATGAGCCCCAGCAATAATCCTGGTGGCAATAAAAACAAATAAAAAATAATAGTTGTTTCCTACTTATTACAATTGTGACTTACTGGTATTTTTTGTTTTTAGAAGAATGAGTTATTTTAGCAGGGAGAACAAATAAAACAACTTCTTAGAAAATTATGTCTAGATGATCATAGATATATGTTTTTAATAAACACACACACACATGACTATGACTATAGCTAGGTCCAGCAGGCAACTCTTGTTAGTTCAGTGCCAGAGGCAAACTACTTCCTACTCTGACTCTGCCACATTATTCCAGGCAAGCTGGGAATCTTTGACAGTAGAAATCTCTTAACAGCTAAAAGAGGCTAAGAGATCCTAAAAACATAAATTACTTCATTTGAAATACATTTGATAAGTCATTTGAACAATACTCATCATTTTCGCCCACTTAAAGTCATCACCCTCATTTAGCTGAATTTATTTACTTAGATTAGTATGAAGACTTCTACAGTAGATAGCATTCACCTTAATAGTGAAAATTATGTCCTCCAAAATTTTAACGTAAAGTATAGCTTTTATATTATCTAGTCAAGCCTTTCAAGACTACCTAAAATAATTTTTAAATGTTTTTTTATTTATTTAATGAGAGAAATAGGTGGCAGGTGGATGGATGGATAGATAAATGAATAACAGATATCACAGTACTTCACAGCTCTGGCTTATGATTATGCCAGGAATTGAAAAAAAACTGTATATATAACTGTTATATTGGCAAAGACTATATATCTAGAACAGGAGAATTATTGATCCTATGACAACCTTTGTTAGAAACATCAGATAAGTAAAAGCAGAAAAACTTGAGGCTAAGTGAGAATCCTTAGAACTCTAGAACAGAACCTACTAGAATCCTGGGTCTATTTCTTCCCTACTCTGAAGCCAGATCCCATAAACCTAATATTGGTTTGGAACACTCAACACTTTAACAACTGGTAGAAAAACCTAAGCTTATCAGATAAAGAAGTGACTAGAATAGTTGGATAAGGGCAAGAAACTGGCTAACTTAATGATGACTTCTTTGTCTACTATCACCCCGCCTCCCACCACCTGGGGTCATAGACAGGGAATCCTTGGAATCCTCTATAGATGATATAGGCATGGACCTCTGATAGGTCCCTCTCTCTTCCATCAATGGTCACACCCACTGGGAACATCTTTCTAAGGTATTTTGTAGGCTTCTTTAGGACTATACCTTCACTATGAAAGAGTAATGGTAGGGAGGCTGGGTCATCCCACTCTGGCACTCCAGGAAGTCTAGCTCTGTAATGAATATAGCCTAAAATATTCCCACCTGTGACTATCCACTATGAGCTGACAGGGATTCAGAGGCTGCATAGATTCCTGTGCTAAATATGAATGGATAAGGGCCCCCTGGGTTAGAGCACTGTGATAAACAGCTAATTACATTTATATATCTTCTTTAAGTTTGCCCTCACCCTAATCCTGCTTCTTAGTTCTATTCTCAACTGACACTATCTTCCCAGATAATATTTCTGGTCCACCTCCATCTTAGCTATAAAGCTCAAGCAAACACTATTATGACATAGGTTGCTAGGAACATTCCTAAAATAGACTTCATAGTTTCCTTCCACCCTAAGGTCCCTGCTTTCATCTGCTATCTATTTTATTGTTAAAACATTTTTAAAAACATTTTGTCCTGTTTTCCATTTTACCATCTTCCCAGAAAATATTTTTAGTCCACCTGCATCAAGCACAGGCAAAAATTACAAGTCATTGGCCCCATGGAATAATAACTAAAATAGACTTTCTTGTGTTTTTCTACCCCAGGATCCCTAATCTCATCTACTCCATCATGACTTTTTGGTTCCTGTTTATTAAACACTTTGCCCTGCATTATATGTTGCCACCTATCAGCCACCAAGTAGAAGACACTACTGTGGTTCCAATCTGATTTCCCTAGCAGCCAACCTCACCAATGTGTCCCAGAACCTCACCTTTCCAGAGATCTATCCCATTAAGTAAAGACAGAAACAGGCTTGGGGGTATAGATCGACCTGCCAATACCCATGTCCAGTAGAGAAGCAATTAAAGAACTCAGAACTCCCACCTTCTTCACTCAAAGAAGAATTTTGGTCCATACTCCCAGAGGGATAAATAGGGAAGTTCCCGGCAGAGGAGACAGGACACAGAACTCTAATGGTGGGAATTGTATGGAATTATACCCCTATTACAATCATACCTCATATAACTTTCTAAATCAATATTAAACCACTAATTAAAAAGGAAAATTGTTATATGTATGCATGCATGCATGTATTATTTGATAAAGAGAAATGAAAAGGGAAGGGGGAGATAGGGCAAGAGAAACAGAGAAATCTGTACTGCTTCATCACTTGTGAAATTTGTCCCCTGCAGGTGGGGACTGGGGCTTGAAACCAGACCCTTGCACAATATAACATCTACACTTAACCAAGTACAACAAAACCTGACCCTTACATAAAATTCTTACCATGGTCTTCTGCGTACATCATAAAGATCAATCTTGTTTGGAGTTCTACTGTTATCAACCCATGGAGAAGCTAAATGAATAGAGAAATTAAATTAAAAGTGTTAGATATTATCCACTATTTTGAAAATCCACTATTTTGAAAAAAATCAGATACCATAAACACATTAAAGTTACTTATAGTAATATCAAAACCTTCTTTCTTTCTTTCTTTCTTTTCTCTCTCTCTCTCTTTCCTTATTTATTTATTTATTTTATTTATATAAAGGTTATCCAAAGAAACTATCACACAAACAAAGAGACCCCTCACAGAATGGGAGAAGATCTTCACATGCCAGACATCAGATAAGAAACTAATCACCAAAATCTATAAAGAGCTCAGCAGACTTAGCACCAAAAAAGCAGATGACCCCATCCAAAAATGGGCAGAGGATATGAACAAAACATTCACCTCAGAGGAGGTCCAAAAGGATAACAAACATATGAAAAACTGCTCTAGGTCACTGACTGTCAGAGAAATGCAAATTAAGACAACACTAAGATACCACCTCACTCCTGTAAGAATGGCATACATCAAAAAGGACAGCAGCAACAAATGCTGGAGAGGATGTGGGGACAGAGGAACCCTTTTACATTGCTGGTGGGAATGTAAATTGGTACAGCCTCTATGGAGAGCAGTCTGGAAAACTCTCAGAAGGCTAGACATGGACCTTCCATATGACCCAATAATTCCTCTCCTGGGGTTATACCCCAAGGACTCCATAACACCCAACCAAAAAGAGGTGTGTACTCCTATGTTCATAGCAGCACAATTCATAATAGCTAAAACCTGGAAGCAACCCAGGTGCCCAACAACAGATGAGTGGCTGAGAAAGCTGTGGTATATATACATAATGGAATACTATGCAGCTATCAAGAACAATGAACCCACCTTCTCTGACCCATCTTGGACAGAGCTAGAAGGAATTATGTTAAGTGAGCTAAGTCAGAAAGATAAAGATGAGTATGGGATGATCCCACTCATCAACAGAAGTTGACTAAGAAGATCTGAAAGGGAAACTAAAAGCAGGACCTGACCAAACTATAAGTAGGGCACCAAAGTAAAAACCCTGTGGTGAGGGTTTTTTAGACATGCAGCTTCCTGGGACAGTGGGGGGTGGGAGTGGGTGGGAGGGATGGGTCACAGTCTTTTGGTGGTGGGAATGGTGTTTATGTACACTCCTAGTAAAATGTAGTCATATAAATCACTAGTTAATTAATATGAGAGGGGGGAAATTAATTGTATGTCTCGAAGTTTTTCAAAACACAGACTGAGTCTTCTTAATATATAGGCTGTGTATTTCATAGCAGACTATCTCAAAAGCCTAGACCAAGTAGATCAGAAGCAACCAATAGCACAGCTATATACAAGATACTGGGTACTGTACAGCAAACCCTAACAAAAGGACTTTTCAAAGTTAAGCCAATTACCAAATAATGTGATGATAACATTAACTATCGAGTGTCTTTTTGAACCCTAAGACAGCAGGAACCTCACATCTCCGCTATAGAGCCTCTACTTCCTCCAGTCCTGGAATCCTTGGATAGGGCCCACTTTCCCATATGCCTCTCCCAATCCATATCAAATAATACTGCATCTGCCGATCACCACTTAACCAACACAACGATTGCCACCTCAACATGCTTCACTTCAGACTGTGTCCAGACACTTCACGTGTGGAATGACAACCCTTCAACTTCATTACTCGGGTGAGACCTTTCCTTTCATAGTATACTCTAATTTCATCTCAGGTGGTTCACTTTCTAACAAAGTTCCAAAACCTAGATATACACCAGTTTCTGTGAGAGAGAGCATATGTTCACACGTATCTGTAAACTACTGCAAAATATATGCCTGAAAGCAGAAATGCACTAGAGTTTGCAGTGAGTACCCCCCCTAGCATTTCCTCTCCACTATTCCAAGCTTGGGATCCATGATTGCTCAACAATTTGTTTGGCTTCGTATGTTAACTCTCTTTTCAGTCACCAGGTTCCAGATGTCATCAGGATGCCGGCCAGGCTTCCCTAGACTGAAGACCCCACCAATGTGTCCTGGAGCTCCGCTTCCCCAGAGACCCACCCTACTAGGGAAAGAGAGAGGCAGAATGGGAGTATGGGCCGACCAGTCAACGCCCATGTTCAGCGGGGAAGCAATTACAGAAGCCAGACCTTCTACCTTCTGCTACCCACAATGACCCTGGGTCCTTGCTCCCAGAGGGATAGAGAATGGGAAAGCTATCAGGGGAAGGGGTGGGAAATGGAGATTGGGTGGTGGGAATTTTATGGAATTGTACCCCTCCTACCCTATGGTTTTGTTAATTAATCCTTTCTTAAATAAAAAAATTAAAAAAAAATATATATATAAAAGAATTTTGGTCTATACTCCCAGAGGGGGAGATATGTTAGGAAAAGATGACCAGACAACAAGGACAACTGAAGGATATATATAATCCTTCAGTTATATGTATATATCCTTCAGTTATATATATATATATATAATATATATATAATATATATATCCTTCAGTTATATATATATTATATATATTCGTCAGTTATCTATATATATCACATATATATATATATCCTTCAGTTATATATATATATCCTTCAGTTATATATATATATATATATATATATATATATATATATATCCAGAGGGCTCTGGACTCCCAATCCATCAGTACCCAGAGAGAGAAGAGGAAAAAAGGAAGGTTATTTAGAAGTAGTTAATAGGTGTAGGTGTGACTTAGAAAGGAAAAAAAGGCAGGGCCATAGAAAGAATGGGAAAATATAGATAGACAATTATACCTTTCACCTTGGTAGAACTACTGCGGTTATCAGTGGAGGGAATGGGAACATGGAACAGCTGTGGTGGAAACAGTGTGGAATTATACCCTGTTATTCCATAATTTTGTAAATCAGCTTCCACACTACAATCATCATCTCTGGCATTATGCTATTCCACTGCAGAATACTGTGCCCCAGTATGGTTCTGTAGCCCCCATGTCCACTTGGTCGATTCCAAATTATATTCCTCCATGAGGATCATTTCTGGAACCATCCGTTCCACCCCGGTTCCATGGCTGCCAGTTCTTAGCAACATCGCCCCGCCAGATATTCGTCGGGATGCGGCATCATCTAAGTTCATTTCCCTCGTCTACGCTCGACCGGACCTGCCAATATACACGGATATCTTCGCCCACCCTGTCCAACGCTTGACGTCTCGTCACCCAATCTGGTCCCCTACGCCTACACTGAACTTCTCTGTTCCAGACTCTTGGAAACAGAGTTGGCAGTCAGCTGAGGTAAAGAACAAACACCTCATCACAGACCCCTGCAAGCGTCAACCTGGCTTTGACCTAGCACGTTATGATTGGGCCCTCCTCAATCGCTATCGAACAGGCCATGGCCGGTGCGCCGCTATGTTCCATCGCTGGGGAGCCAGAGACGACCCAAACTGCCCCTGCGGCTACAGACAGACTATGACCCACATAGTCAACGACTGCCATCTCTCCAGATTCAAAGGAGGTCTCGAAACTTTACATCAGGCTCAACCTGATGCTGTTGACTGGCTACGGAAGAAGGGCAAACGCTAGAAGAAGAAGAAGTATTAAGTGACTAATAAAATATTTAAAATTACTTTTTTTTGCCTCCAGGTATATTGCTGGGGCTCAGTGCCTGCACTAGGAATCCACTGCTCCTGCAGGCCATTTTTTCCCATTTTTTTTTGCTCTTGTTATTGTCGTTGTTTTTGCAGCCATTGATATTGTTGTTGTAGTAGGACAGGACAGGAGAAATCAAGAGAGGAGGGGAGACAGGGAGAGAGAAAGATAAGACACCTGCAGACTTGCTTCACCACTTGTGAAGTGAGCCCCCTGCAAGAGGGAAGCTGGAGGCTCAAGCCAGGACCCTTACTTCAGTCCTTGTACTTTGTGCCATTTGCACTTAACCTGCTGCACTACTGCCCAACCCCCTAAAAATTAGTTTTGAAATATAATTTTTAAATTATTTTATTGCTTATTTTGTGACAATACTTCAATCAGAAAGAAACATTCTGATAGGTCAATTTACTTCCATGAACTTCTCTGTAATATCTCACTCCTCAATATAGAGTCTTGCTTTATAATAATAAGTAGTAGTAGTTGTTGTTATTTTTGTTCTATTGCATTAGAAAGAGACACTGACGGCAGAGAGGCAGACAGAGAAATTGAGTGAAAGAAACCACAGCACCAAACAGGCCCTCAAAGTCATGTGTGGGAGGTTTGATCTGAGCTTACTAACTTACAACTTGTAAAAATTTACCTCCTACAACATGGGTAACTACTGCAGAAACAAATAACTTCTGGGGGCAGGGTGGTGGTGCACCTGGTTGAGTGCACATGTTACAATATGCAAGGACCCAGGTTCAAGCCCTCTGTCCCTATCTGCAGGGGGAAGCTTCATGAATGGTGAAGCAGTGTTGCAGGCGTCTCTCTGTCTTTCTCCATCTTTGTCTCCCCTTTCCTCTCAATTTCTGGCTGTCTATATCCAATAAACAAATAAAGATAATAAATTTTTTTTTAAATATGGATAACTTCTGAAGACACAGGTACTTTCTTCAGCATCTCTAGCTCTCTAGTGCATAATAGCCAGTGGAACCCATGGAGATTTTTAAAGTAGTACTACTATTAAGATGCTTGGAATTCTAGAGAGTAGACTTACAGAAAATTCTTCTAGGTGACACTGATAACTAGCCTGTTAGTCATTAAACCATAACCAACTCTTCCAAAAGACTTTAATTTCAGCTTAGAGACATGGGGAATACAGTTCTCCTTCTTACTCTCTCATCAAAGTCCTTAGACTAACTGTTTTTACATATAAAGTTATATAATAGTATGTCTAATATGCATTAGAATTCTCTAGGTTTCTAGATAATAACTCACTACTCCAATTCCCATTATAATTATTAATACTTTATTTAAAATAACATATCACTAGGAGATAATTTATCTGGCAAAGTGCATGCTTTGCTGTACATTGGGATTTGGCTTTAAGCCCCAGATCATCATATAGGAACAGCTTGGAGTTTCACAAGCAGTGGAGCAGTGGTGTGGTGTCTTCCCCTTCTCTGTCTCTCGTCTCCTTCTTTAAAGAGAAAGAGAGAGAAAGAGAGATAAAAGAGGGGGAAAAAGTCTTCCTGGAAAGGTTGAATCATGCAATAACACTGAGCCCTAGTGACAATCTTAGTGGCAAAAATTAAAGAACTTTCCTTGCTTATAATGTTATTTTTTTTCTCTCTTCTATTTGGATTCAGACTGTTAGAAATGATTGAATGAGATAAGAAAAGTGAAATTAGTTTTCACTATCAATAAAGCAAAAGTCACTGAGTTAAAAATGATCAATTAATAAACTGAATAAATGGTTTAATAAAATTGGGATTTGAAAGTTATCTGTAAGTCAGATTTCCGAATTATTTGTGGATAATATCCCTTTATGATTCATATGTTATTTATTGTTTATAAAATCATATTATTTATAGAATTCCTATTTGAAAATAGTTGTGATATGGGGGCTGGGCATGGCGCACCTGGTTAAGCGCATTTATTACCAAGAGCAGGGACCTGGGTTGGAGGCCTCATTCTCCACCCGCAGGGAGGATGCTCACAAGTGATGATCTGGAGGTGTCTGTCTTTCTCTCCACCTTTCTGCCTCCCTTCCTCTCTCAGTTTCTCTGTATCCTATCTAATAAAAATCAGAAGAAAAAAAAAACTGTGATGTGTGTATTCCGTAAGAGTTGTATTTTGAAACTTAGGACAAAGCACTATATTTGACAGAATTCTATTTGATGTCCTTCCTGGGCTTCACCACTCCAGACTGACAGAAAGAGAGAGAGAGAGAGAGATATGCAGTAACAAAACGTCCCCCAGTGCCTTAGTACTTCCATGTGATAGATATACAGGGACTTGGTCCTGGGTCTTATATATGGCAAAGTAAAGAGACACACTTTCCAGAATGAATCAAACCAATAGTTTTAATATTGTTTATAATATTAGATGTATTGTACTTAAAAATAGTAGTCTTGCCTTAGGTGTGTTCAGATGTATTTACTATTAAGGAATATCCTGATTTTATAAAATTAAGTTACTTATGTTATCATAAAAATTAAACATTGTACTTCTGTTGGTAATATTACTAGCTAATTTATTGTAAAATCCCACTGTATCATCTAAGGGCTATATTATTTACACAGACTTACTGTAAATCAAATAGTAAAAAAAAAAAAAGTAACAATGTAATTCTCTGAAGCTATTTCAGAATAATGTATAATCAAAAATATCCATTTTGAAAATTATTAGAAATAAAATTTCTGCAGAATATATTTCACAGTTTAGATGCTGATTTTGCCTTCTAAAAATGATTGTGGAATGACAGGAAAAAGAAATGGAAACAACAGCCCACAATGTGGGGATTTCAGTTCCAAATATCATCAATAAAGATAATAGTGATAACCCCTCTCCAATCAAAAATACACTGGATGGGGCTTTAATCAAATCTACTAGATCTCAATTCTATTCCACAAGATACATAGGTGTGTAATATCAGCAACTGAACCACTGATTTAAAAAGTATTTATCTGTGCATTAACTCAGAATACCAAACTATGTATTAGAGAAGTACTTTTCAGAAAGAATATACATTTTAGAGTCATTCTTATTTAAACGTGATCTAAAATAACCTTACTTACTAGTGATCTAAAATAATAGACTGTCAGCCTTTCACTTGAAACTTTTCACTTTTCATTTTGAAACTTAGGATAAAGCACTGTATTTGACATCCTTTCTGGGCTTCACCACTCCATACTGACATAAAGAGAGAGACAGACAGAGGGGGGGGGAGAGGGAGGGGAAAGGGAGAGGGAGGGGAAAGGGAGGGGGAGAGGAGGAGGGGGAGAGGGAGAGGGAGAGGGAGAGGGAGAGGGACAAGGAGAGGGACAGGGAGAGGGACAGGGTGAGAGCCAGTAATAAAACTTCCCCCAGTGCTTTAGGAAATCTGCTAGGAAATAATAAATGACATAGTGCTAAATTGAGGGCTGATTCTTAACAGTAAAAAAGCATTTCAAAATGACAGCTTATTTTATTTCCAATTATTAATTTCCAGTGTATTGTTTAATTTCTAAAACACTTCACATTTTTAATCTTATGAAAAGGGTGAAAATCAAATTTCATATACTTGAAAAAGCAAATTTCACACATTCAAAAATGCCTGTCCTATTTCCCGGATCTAACTGGCATTATGTAGATCATTATTTTAGGTTTGTCTCTCTCACTCCTCTACTACAGAGTATTAGTCATGGGTTTGAACTGCAAACCAAGATAATGAGGTTGGACTGTTCTTTAAGTTAGAGTTAAGCAAAAACTGTCTTTCACATAGCTCTGAAAATTTCTAGGAATCTGAATGTTGCGACACAACAACTACCACTTCAAAACAGATCCTCCACAGCCTCTGATTTCTATTATGACTCCCATATCAAAATTCAGATGATCAGGCATGAAAATGATACGTTCTCAGAATGAAACGACCTGCACAACACAAAATTCACTTTCCTTCCTTGGTAACAATGAACATCTACTTTTCAATTATTTTTCTTTCACTAGCCAGCATAATTTAAAGATATAAATGTTGTGAAACTTGAGGGATCTAAATCTGCATCAGATATGACAAGCTATGAAAGTTTTTTACTCCCAAGTCCATTCTTTCAGGTATGTAGGTAAGAGAATAACTGATCTATTGGCAGCTGTCAGTGGGTAAACCAAGAAATATACTTTATGCAAGAATTGGAGTTTGGGGTTTTATTTATTTATTTATTTACTTATTTATTTGTATTCCTAGTTGTTCTGACAACTATCATGAACCAATGATTTACTCTGTCTTCAGACACTCTGCTTCCAAAGAAACTTTTGGTCATTCATATAACATAGTTTATGTATATTAGATATTTACACAGTGACAGAAATAGGGTAGAGAACTTGGCATGCTGCTAAGTTGTAAGCAGTTGAATTATTTTAAAAAAAACACCACTTCCATGTCAGATATATAGATTTTAGCTGGATGTACTAATTTTTTAGTGTTTTTGATAACCTATGAAAAGAAGGTCTGTTCTAAGTATAGTGAAAAATATGTACACAGATACTTATACTATTAAAAAATAGTGACAGGTCTTGACATAAATGTACTTTCTTCTTCCTGCCAATACTAGCCCTCAAGTTTAATTGACTTACACCAGAAACATTATTACATAGTATTAATGTTTTATAATTTAGGCAATCATAGACTTTTATCTTTTACATAGCAATTTTTATTTTGGAGGTGGATATGTGTTGTTAAAAATTAACTCATCTCGTTCCCAGAGGAATAAAGAATAGGAAAGCTTCTAATGGAGGGGATGGAATACAGAACTCTGGTAGTGGGAATTGTGTGGAGTTGTACCCCTCTTATCCTATGGTCTAGTTGATCATTATTAAGTCAGTAATAAAAAATTAATTCATTTCAAGACAAATCATCACTGTTAGACTAAAATTTCAAATGCTTACTGACTGAAGCTTGAAGTGTGGAACCACCAATGAGATGCACAGGCAAAATATTGGACTGAAAAACAGTCTTACCTATTAGATAAATATTAATATTGAGTCTGTTCTATTTGCCTTAAAATTGTTTACTATGACTTAAAAATAGCCTAGCAGATATTCAGAGGTGAGTTTTATTATTTTATTATTTTTTTTCAGAGGTGAGTTTTAGAGCTAGTTTATCCTGAGAATGCATAAATTTGGATACATTGTTAAGCTCTTTCCAGGAAAATGGGTTTATGATAGGGCTTCTTATGTCAACACCAAACTTTAATAATTTATACACACAACTACTTAGAAGTTGACAGAATAACGACTCCATTTTTAGATACTGAGTCATAGGATCACTGTAACTACATTCTGTATAATGTAGGTATCTTAAATAACAAATTATCAACATTTTAGAGAGATAATAATAAGATTTTTAGGAGGTATGAAATCATATTCTAAACACTTATAGTATTATAAACTGAAGTAACCTCAAAAAAAGCCAGTGAAATAAAAAATTTACAAATACATATTAATAGATGTGATTCTAGTTACACCATTGTAAAGCATATTCCTATCAGAGGGGCTAGTGCATCAAGTGCAAGGTCTGGGATTGAAGACCCCGCTCCTCATTTGCACGAGAGATGCTTCACAAATGGTGAAGCAAGTCTGCAGGTCTTTCTCTCCCTCTTTCTATGTCCCTGTGCTCTCTCTGTTTCTCTATCTAAGAAAAATTAGAAAGACAGAGTAAAATATACTTTAAAAAGGTTGTGTGGAATGGTGGATTCATAGTGCCAACACCAAGCCCCAGCAATAAGCCTGGTGGCAATGAAAACAAAACAAAAGAATAAAGAACAACCCTAGACTTGTTGTAAGGCTGAGCACTTATGCCTCCAGCTGAGCACACATATCACCAAATGCAAATTAATTCTGCTGCGAGAATTAATGTGAATTGCAGGACACATTGATCATGGACACTTCGAACGCACTTGCGGCCCCGGGTTTTTGGGATGCATTGGATCGACCTTCTTGTGGTGCATCCCGTGAGTACCCATTCATTGGGGAAACTGACGATCCTTCCTAGCCGACTGAATCCTCATGGATCCCAGTCACTTTCAAAGCCAGCAACAAGCAGCTCCTGACAGCTTTCAACCTGACGCTGTTGACTGGCTAAGGAAGAAGGGCAAACGCTAGAAGAAGAACCAAATGCAAGACCCTGGGTTTGACCTTGCTCCCCACCTGCAGGGAGCAGAACTTCAGGAGGCGTGAAGCAGGTAGCAGGTATCTCTCTTTTTCTCAATCTTTCCCACCCCTCTCAATATCACTCTGTCCACAGTTTAATGTATGAGTGTTTTTCTTTCGAGCCACTTAACTTTTTTTCATGAATTAACTTTAAAGCTATAACAACTGTTTTCGAGAGCCATCAACTTTGTGACAGGATGTGAGCCTCCAGCAACCTTCAAAAGGGGAAATTTCCAGAATACTGACAGTAGTGAAACAGTACTATGATGTTTGTTCTCTCTTTACAAAAAGAAGGAGGAGGAGGAGGAGGAGGAGGAGGAGGAGAAGTGCTGCCTACTCTTCCTTCCTTCCGTTTTTTTCTTTTTATATTTGTTTGCCTCCAGGGTTATCGCTAGGGCTTGGTGCCTGCGCTATGAATCCACTGCTGCTGCAGCCATTTCTTTTCTATTCTTTTTTTTTTAATAGAACAGAGAAAAATTAAGGGGGGGGGGAGATAGGGAGAGGGAAAGAGAAACACCTACAGACCTGCTTCATTGTTTGTGGAGCAACTCCCCAACCCCACCACCGCAGGTAGGGAGCTGGAGGATTGAACCAGGATCCTTGCTTGGAATAAAATACTATTTTCTAAATACAATCCCAGGTTCTGTGGTAGTTGACTCAATTTCAGAAGCCACTGACAGGGAGTTGAATGGAAGTGCAGCGGGTTAAGCGCACTTGACTCAAAGCACAAGGACCTGAGTAAGGATCCTGGTTAGAGCCCCAGGCTCCCCATCTGCAGGGGAGTCACTTCACAAGCAGTGAAGCAGGTCTGCAGGTGTCTATCTTTCTCTCCCCATCTCTGTCTTCCCCTCCTTTCTCCATTTCGCTCTGTCCCATCTAACAACAACAACATCAATTAACAACAATAATTACAACAATAAAAAACAAGGGGGGGCAACAAAAAGGAATAAGTAAATTAATAAACATATTTAAAAGATATGTTTAAAAAAAGAAGAAGCAGCCACTGACAGGTCAGATCTATAGTTTGTAATCGCAGTTTTTATGATGCATAGAAATTCACAAAGGTGATGGCTCTTGAAAATAGTTTTAATTGCTTTAAAGTTAATTTATATAAATCAGTTATGTTTCTCTAAAGGAAAGCACTCATATTAAACTAACATTACAGTCAGCACACATTCAATGAAGATGTCTTGACACTGATTTGAATTTCAGCTATGCCATAAATCTAGCTGTGCATCTAGGGCAAGATAATCTAGTTACTTCATAAAACACTGTGGGCTTAAGAAACACAAAGGGCCAACACATCTAAGAAGATAAAATTATTGTTTTTTAAAATCATCATCTTCAATTATCACAAATTGAGAAATAGATTCTGAGATATAATATGACTCAGACAAAATGCATAACTATGCAGACAGTTTGAAAGCTTTCCCCAGGCACAGTATCCCTTATTATCACAGAGCCTGCCTATCTCTATGCTGGAGAGGGAAAAAGCAAGAAGGGATAGCTTGGAGGAGCCATAAGAGAGGAAAAGAAAGACGAATGCATAGCATACAAAGATGATATACAGAAACTATTTACATAGTTTTCTTTCTTATACTTCAACCGAATTAGAAAACAACCTATTGAAATTCAGGTAAGTGATTAATGTTTGAATTCAATATCCAATAATTACCAAATTTTTTTGGGGGGATTAGTTCTGCAAAAGTGACTTTATGTAATGATAGCTATAAAAACATCTTTACTTGAAGCCAAAAGTGTCCCCATATAAATTACATAATCTGGATGATCCCTCTCATCGACAGAAGTTGAAAAATAAGAATAGAAAGGAAAACACAAAGCAGAACTTGGACTGCTTTTGGTGCATGGCACCAAAGTAAAAGGGGCAGAGGGAATGTTCAGGTCCTGGAACGTGATGGTGGAAGAGGATCAAAGTGGGGAGTTTGTGTTATGTGAAAATTGAGAAATGTTACACATGTACTGGCTACTGTATTTTACTGTTGACTGTAAACCATTAATCCCCTAATAAAGGAAAAATAAATTACATAATCTAATACATAAAAATTATGAGGACTATTAATTATTAAGGACTACCCCCTACAGGTAGGGAACATACTCAGTATGTTTATTTTTTCAAAAAATTATTATTTAGCTTATTTGATAGGACAAAGAGAAATTGAGGGAGAAGGGCAGGTAAGGAGAAAGAGAGACACTGACACAATTGCTTCACCACTTATGAAGCTTCCACCCTGAAGTTGGAGGCTGGGAGCCTGAGTCTAGATCCTTGTTCTTAGTAATGTGTGCACTTAACCAGGTGCACCACTGCCTGGCCCTGTAAGTATATTTAATTCCCATCATTCTACTTTAATAATTCTACAACTTAGCCATTGCTATGCCCCTTGCTTCAAATATGGGATTAGTGAGAATCTTCCAAAGTTTACAACCGTAATTGATAGAAATGGGATTTATAGCCTTTGGGTTACATATTTACTCAGTCCACTCATACCATGTATCTTTGGCCTAAGTAACATTATTTTTTTGTTGTTGCACCATGCATGCATATTTTCACCACTCTTAATTCTTTTTTTAAAATTTTTTCCCTTTTATTGCCCTTGTTTTTTATTGTTGTCATAGTTATTATTGTTGTTGTTACTGATGTCATCATTGTTAGATAAGATAAAGAGAAGTGGAGAGAGATGGGGAAGAAAGAGAGGGCAAGAGAAAGATAGTCACCTGCAGACCTGCTTCACAGCCTGTGAAACAACTCCTCTGCAGGTGGGAAGTGGGGGCTCAAACTGGGTTCCTTATGCCAGTCCTTGCACTTTGCGCCACTTGCGCTTAACCTGCTGCGCTACCGCCCAACTTTCTAGTTTCACTACTCTTATGTGACTTTCCCATTCAGATAGAGAGAGAAACAAAGAAGAAAGGCACCACAGCAAGGGAGAGTCCCTGGATTTCTGTGCAACTTTGTGTGGCTCTGGGCCTCAAAGCTGGGCCTGGCACATGACATGGCATGTACTCAACTTACAAGCCATATATCTTAAAATTATTCTCGTTGGCATTTACTCCATCATAACAATCATCTACTATTTTGCAGTTCTAAAGTACTCTTTGATATGTGTACAAGTACATTTAAACTACATAGGTGATCTTGTGAATAGTTCCCAGACACATAAAGTTCCCTTATACAGGTAAAGTTCCCTTAAAACAGTAGCTTACTAAAGTTGACAGTCTTAAAAGATACTATGAAATCTAGAATGTTTAGGACTCAGTTACCACTTACTGCTAGCCTAAGTTGTCCGCTCACATCTCTGGTGTTTGTCCTGCTTCCTGCTTGAATTTCCCCTTTTGAAATATGGAATTATGATGTAATATAAAACTTAAATAGATTTAGGCTCTAAACTAGGGGATTGGGTAGCTGCTCCCATTTCTCTTGGAGTGCACATTCAGTGAAGTTACCTCTGAGATCTCACAATTTGCTTGTCATCCTGGTTAATGATTAAGAATACTATGCTGAAGCTGACAATGTGACAGATAAGAGTTTGAAGCTTTTGTTTTTGAAATTTATACTTGAAACACCAATTCAAATATAAAAATTCTATTCCATTTTTCATTTCCTTCACAACTAACTGAAGTATGAACATTTGAATCCTTTCCTCAAAATTGTTTTAGGGTTCATTGAAATTTTACATTTTTACAAACTTCCTCAAGGTCTCAGTGCATTTGGCCTGATGGCAGAGTCAACTGCTTCACTGTTTTTTCTGGCATTTTGGTCCAATGTATAACCCTCAGGAAACATTTAGGTCGGTACTTACAACTTTGTTTGGCAGATATTAATCACTAAACACGTACCTGGGTAATAGCGGGCCAGGCCAGTGGCACTGCCAAACACCTGCCACAACAGTGAAGGATCTTCCTCTTGATTTTTTTTGAAAACTTCATCTAAGGCACTTGTCCAGTTGAGTTCATTCAATACAATTGTTGCTGACAATCAAAAAGGGAAAAAATCAATGAGTACAAATTTATAGTTTTAAAAGAGTATTTCTTCATTTATTAGGAAAGTAATATGAATTAGCATTGATTTACTTATGAAAATACTCTCATCCAGTAGCTGTCCAAATTTTTAGGTACAGCTTTCTTCAACTCAGAGTTGAGGCAGGGCATTTTATGGTTTCCCTGTATTTTGACTATTTAGTGGCATTTCTATCCTCTGTCCACTAGATTCTACTTTCATTCCCCACTTGTATCAGGAAAAACTCTCCAACAATTGTCAGAACACCCATGTGAAGCAAAGTGTTCCATTGTGACAATTATTTATAAGGCCTAAAATAGGAAATAGCGTAGCTCTCCAGGTTGACAAGGGATGGTAAATATTCCTCCCCTTGATTTAGTATTGAACAAACCACAAGACACCTCAAGACACAGTTTGAGAACCACATTTAGGAACAATTGATGACAGATAATCTGACAATAGATAGATTAAATAGATGGACCTTTCAACAATGTTAGACTATCTTGTTTTCTAAGTTTCAGAAATAGGTGTTTGTCATTGTGCATAGTGTTACTGATTGCATGTAGACAACAGGAAAAAAATATATAGTTTTTTTTTTTTTTTTTTACAAAACAAAGACCTCATTCAGAAGCTTCATGATATCAGTATAAGAAACAGTAAGTATCTAATATTCTATCACTACTTTTACAAATAATATATTGATTTCCTGGTCAGTTCCACTAATATAGATATAGTCATTTATCTTTATGTCGTTTTAAAACTATTAGCAGATCTTAGTAGACTTTAGGGGAAAAATGCAACTATCATAATGTGAGAAGCAATTATAATGTGAAATGAAAACATGGGTTTAAATAGGAGATGATTTGTAAGTGAGGTAAGCCAGAAAGAGAAGGTTGTATCCTGGAGGATCTCACTCACAGGTGGAACTCCTCAAAGAAAAGGAAAATATAAGGTGAAACAGACTAGCTGTGGTCTATTGCAACAGAGCCAATTACTATAAAAGGGAAACGTAGGAATCATTCCAGTGAGTGCTGAGAACCCAGTGAATGATCGCAGAGGGTGACTTTAGTTGCTAGTGGGTGTGGCATGCACATACCAATCTATGACATTCATCTTGAAAATCATTATTTCTCCTCAATAAAGTGATTAGAAAAATAGCATATATTTTATAATTTTGGACTCTATAATAATAGTACATATATCTAATACATGAATCTTAATTGACATGAGATTATTTTGCCTTTGCACTGAAATAAGACAGAAAATAACGATCTTTGTTTATTTTTTTCTTCATGTAACATATGTAGTACCAACTCTCACTCATTCCCAACAAGTTAGCAGACTGAGCCACTGTTACCAAGTCTAGGGAAAATGTGCGAGGAGACACCGTTTAACATCTATTCTCCTGTGATTACAGGAAATAAAGCAAGCAAAGCAATTATGGTTAAATCATGCATGGGAATTTTTAAGATAAAAAGAGCATTTCTATAAGAAAGAGGCACAGTATATGTGTTTCATTGCCAAAAAAGTAAACAAAAAAGAAAAGAAAAGAAAAAGAAAACAAGGGGGACGTGAAATTATTCTGGGACAAGCACCTTAATACATTTTTCATTATTTCAAACTAACAAGATTTCCATCTTTGGATGCAATTACTTTCATGAAGACCAGTTGTGTGTGTGTGAATATTCATGAGCTGGGTCAGATTCATAGTACATTTGAGATAGTAGTGAATTCATATTCAAAAGCATGATCCAATGATCACTAAGTGGCCAGTTATATGAGAATTGATATTCATACAGATAACCTGAAACTAATATACACCATTTATGAATATTTATAGTAGTATAGAAAACATCATAGAAAATGAGGCATTGTGTTTTTTACACATTCATGGATTTCATAATAATATTTCTAGTGAACAAATAATCATGTTTATTTATGCTGCAGATAGACTTTATTAATCTTCAATCTATTCCAAATATCTCTTCAATTTCCTTAACTCTTTAATTTATATAAAGCAACAAGTGACATCTAATTATTTTAATAAAGTTTTATTTGTTTTCAAGTATGCTAATTTTATTTTTTAGTTTTATTTGATAGCTTAACAACTGTTACACAGTAGACCTGACATACTGATTTTTAATTATACTTTTACATACTGGGCAAAATGGACAAGCTCTGAAATTTACTTATCAATATGGCAATGTTTTTAAAATTTTCTAGGTCATCTATTTGAAACAAAAATTCCAGGTCATCTATTTGAAAAAGTTTTTTTGTTCTAAATTATATTAAAATAAACTAAAATACAAAAAGAAAACATGAGAAAAAAGCATCAGAGTCAATAAATTGATTGTGGTTCTGGTCTACATTATGAATGACTTTTGACTAACAAACATGCATGATTTGGTGTGATGAAATATACAGACCTTTATCTTCCTAGTCTCCTAAAACTAAATAGCTTATCCTGGATTATTAACATGCCCAACATTTCTTCTTTTCTAAGCTATTACCACAATTCAGGATATCAGCTGTGCTAAAATAAGTAAAAGTCATTTCATGATTGCATTGCCACACCACGTGCTTGGTCCACAAGTCATCTGTCTCCTGCGTCACTGAGTGAGTAGCAGCCCAAGCTGGCTCTTCTCTCTTTCACTCACATTTACATGTGTACGTAGAGTGTGTTTAGAAAGGTATTTTTAAGGAACTTTTCTGACTATCACTCGGTGAAAAATTAGTTAGATCTGAACGTTAAGGGTTATGGTTAGGAGCGCTGATGTTTATAAACAAAGTCTTTCTCTGCCATCATTATTTTTAGTTTATCCTATTTTTCTGATATAATAGTATTTAAATTAAAAGGTTTACAATATGATACTTTCAGTAAAGGGGAGGGAGGACCAAATTCCTTAGAAAATTGATTTCTTACTGCAAATAATTAGTCCAGACTGTAAAACCGTATTGTTATTTTTTGTAAATACATTGTAATATTATCACATTTTGCCTCAATAAAATTCTCAGGTAGAAAGTTTTCTTTTGTAGAGCTGGGGGTGCAGTTCAGCAGAATAGTTTACACCTTGCATTTGTGAGGTTGTAGTTATAAAATCCTGTACCTTATGTACAATCCTATTAAAGTGTAAACATATAACCCACTATTTAATTAATATGAGAGGCGAAAAACTGATGATATGTCTAGAACTTCTTAAAACACAGACTAAGTCTTTTTAATACATAGGCTGTCTTTGATATGTTGTCTCTCCCAAAAGCCTAGACCAAGGAGAACAGAAGCAACCGGTAGCACAGCTATATACAAGATGCTGGGTATTATACCCCAAACCCTATCAAAGGGACTTTCCAAAGTTAACCCTATCACCAAATAATGTGACGATAACAATTACTATCCATTGTCTTCTTGAACCCTAAGACAACAGAAACCTCACATTTCCACTATAGAGCCTATAGTTCCCCCAGTCCTGGAACCTTAGGGTGGGGCCCACTTTTCTGCATGCTGCTCTCAATTCAAATCAAATAATATTGCATCAGCGGAACGCAACGTAATCAATGCAACAAGTGCCACCCCAGTATGCTTCACTTCAGACTGTGACCAGAGACTTCAGGTGTGGAATGACAACCCTTCAGCTTCATTACTCAGGTGAGACCTTTCCTTTCATAGTATTCTCTAATTCCATTCCAGGCGTTCCATTCCCCAATAAAGTCCCCAAACCGAGGTATAGTCCAGGTCCCCTGAGATAGAGCATAGGTTCACCTGTGCCCATAAACTAGGGGAAAATATATATACCTGAAAGCAGAAGTACACAAGAGCATGCAGGGAATACCCCCCAACACCTCATCTGCACTATTACAGTCTTTAGGTCCATGATTGTTCAACAATTTGTTTGAATAAGCTGTTTTTTGAAAAAAAGTTCTGATATTTCTTGCATCATGTTACAAACCCCTGATTTATTGATAGGCTCCTGAATTATAAACCCTGTTATATTGGTTGCACTATTTTCTTTAATTACTAATAGCAATGCATTATATAAGACAAGTCAGAAATTCTTTGCTGTCTCTGCAGTTCTTTCTCCAACTTCCATGATGTTTGGCTAATATCAGAGTAAAGACAGATAGTAGGTCAAAATGTCTTCAGGCTAGCAGAGACCTTATCTGATATTGATAAATTATACCTATATGCTTGGGGTAAGGTCAAGATTGCAGAGTAAACATAGAACCTCATTTAACTAGAATTGGAGATAACAAGCCCAGCAGAGTGGCCAACATATTAGGAGAGAGATCATTCAATTATTCATGTCCTTAAGATGTTTATGTATATCCTTAAGATGCTTATACTTAACACAACTGTATACACACATACCCAATAAATAGAAGCACAGAAAGGCCCACAGGAAAAGATTAGAGAGATCCTGCAGAGACATTCTGCAGAACCCTATTGTGATATATATCCTATTCATATCCTGTGTCTGCCACTCCACTTTCCATCCTTTTTCTCATTACCAATGGTGGAATGAAGTTTATTTCTCTACCCTGAGACTCAAATGAAACTGCTTCCCTGGTGTCGAGAGAACAGTGAGGCTTTTCAATAACTTCACAGATAAAATTGTATCTTTTGGTGGCAACTATTTCTAAAAACATGAGTGTTAGGATTTACATATGGGCTCTGAAGCAGGTAGATAGAGGTAAATAGTTAATTTTAGCCACAGATTTTATTTTTATAAGAACAGGAGTGACTCCCTGCTCTATCCAACTTTCCAGCCCTTTCCTCTTATTCTGACACGATTCTCTCAAGACAGTATCCAACCTTGTCCAACCTCAGGCTAG
Organism: Erinaceus europaeus; assembly: GCF_950295315.1. Lineage (NCBI taxonomy): Eukaryota > Metazoa > Chordata > Mammalia > Eulipotyphla > Erinaceidae > Erinaceus > Erinaceus europaeus. The sequence continues at coordinate 65,643,473 of NC_080169.1, read as the reverse complement.
CTACCAAACTCAAGCAAAACTCCTATAGTTCTATGTCTTCAGGAACATGCTTAAAATGGTTTCCCTAACTTTCTTCTATCCTAAAATCCCTACTTTCATCTGCTCTGATCCTACTTTTTGGTTCCTGTTCATTAACCATCTTGTCTCAATTTAGGTCATGCTACCTTCCAGAAACCAAGCTACAGATGCTTCCATGACTCCATCCCGACTTCTCTGGGCAGATGACCTCACCGATGTGTCCTGGACCCTTTCATCTCCAGTGCTCTGGTCCACTAGGGAAAGACAGAAACAGGCTGGGGGTATGGATCAATCTGTCAACGTCCATGCTCAGCGGAGAAGCAGCTACAGAAGACAGAAGCAGCTCCCTATAAACAACCTTGATCCATACTCCCAGAGGGGAAGAAGCTGCACTGCAGCTCCATGAGCACCCAGAGAGAGAGAAGGAAAAGGAGAGGGACATATGGAGGTAGCTATGATGTTATGAGTGGCTTAGAGGGGGAAAAAGGATTGATTCAGAAAAAGAAAGGGCAATGTATAAATGTGGACAGATAGCTGTAGAGAAGATGGCCCATTTCTACAACTTTAGGGGAAATGTGGTGGATTGCATTGAGGAGAGTGAAGATTCAGAACTCTAGTGGTGGGGATGGTGTGGATTCATACCCCTGTCGACATGTGAATATATATATATATTCATATATATATATATATATATATATATATATATATATATATATGGTGTTAGTTCTATATTTTGAGGGGTATTAATGTTTTACATTTGACAGTAAATACAATAGTTTGTACATGCATAACATTTCCCAGTTTTCAAAATAACAGTACAACCCCCACTAGGTCCTCTGTCATCCTTTTTGGACCTGTATTCTCCCCTCCACCCACCCCAGAGTCTTTTACTTTGATGCAATACACTAAAGTTTTATAGTATAATAAATCAATAATAATTCAATTAAATTTTAATTTAAAATTCAATAATTTCATTTGCATATAGTCTATTTATATGATATAGGTATTTCATTATCTAACATTGTTATACTATATTCCCTCCTATGCTTTTTGTTGACTTCCCCAAAGTTATGATTTACATTCAAGGAAACATCTAATTTCTCTCATGCATGGCAATAGGGAGTACATGAAAGATTTTTGCATTTTCACCACACAAGTCAAATTAGTCAATGATGCTCTATCCTTGAACCACGGCCAGTTACTAATGAGGTAAGCTGTTTCTTACATCTGCTTTAAGAATGAAACTATTCCTCATTTTCTACTAACTTTTAAGAAATTAATATCTTTATCTTTGTTAGAAAACTAGATTTGGCAAGGCTCTTTTATAGAAGTCCAAGGCTAAGCCTCTTAGAAGCAGTGAATGCTGGGAAAGCAAACCTTGACTTTGAGTCCTCTGTTTTGAATGGCATAACAGCATTTCACTGATAAGTGCCTCAGAATGTCAAGCTTACATCTCTATTCTTCCCTACACTTAGTTTTCAAAAAAGTGTCCTTGGTGTTCAGTGAGTCTCTCTTTTGTAGAGTATTCTATTATTCAATCTAGCTTCTTAAGAGAAGAAAGAAAAATCTAATTTGTAATAGCACAAAAGAACTTTTGTTGTCAATTTTTCTAAATACAAAATGTACATCTTTATTTTATTTATGACACAAACTACAGAATCATTGAGAAGTCCTTAATGCAATTTCCTTCTTGATACATCAGTCTGTATAGTGGTGCACTATTGGTCCCTTTTAAGACTGAATATCTATTTTGTAACTTAGTTGTGGGCTGAAAATTCAGAAATTCATCATGTACTGACCACAGTTTGTGACTATTTGGTGAGAAAAATTTAAGGTTATTTCTAATATGCAAAACTGTTAATGAAAAATTTTCAGTTAAACAGATACGTGCTAGAAAAGAAGAAGATATATTTATGATTCACTTAATACATAACTGATCACTTTGTATCAAAATATGCTTTTTAAAGCACAAAAAATCTCTTGACATTTATATAATGCCTATAAATAGTAAATCTGTGTAACAAACTAGATATTGCTATTTATTTATTTATTTTTTATTATTGGATAGAGACAGAGAGAAATTGAGGAGCGGAAGATATGGAGGGAGAGAGACAGAGAGACACCTGCTTCACCACTTGTGAAACTTTCCCTTGTAGGAGGGAACCACGGGCTTGAACCTGGATCCTGTGGACTGCAGTGTGTGCACTTAACCAGGTGTACCACCACCTGGCCCCAATATTGCTATTTATTAATATTGATTTATAATTGATGGAATTCCAGGTATGGTTTTACATTTGTATATGTGTGTGCATATTTCATTACCAACATCCCAGTACCCCATTACTGGCTACAGAGTCTAAGAGACACACTAGTTGTTGGTCATTACGCCAGGTCCCCTGCATTGCTTGATGCTGTGGTCTGTTTACATAATCATTGTTTTGCCTGAGACCCACCCTGCCTGCAAGGTATTGGTTTAATCCCCATTGGTTAGATGGAAGCTTGCTCCCTTCAAGCTCTTTTCTTCTCTCCAACCCCTCTCCTAGCCATTTCCTTTTCTGACCTTCAATTTCCATTTCAAAAGATATAAAGGCATTTTCTCTGATCAATAAAGGCATTGCATTGTGTTGCCGCTCAGCCAGTTTCCGGTTCCTCTCCCAGGTCGCTGAGTAAGCAGCAGCCCAGGTTGGCTCCGGTTCCTTTTTATTTTTATTTGTGAAAGTATTTGCTCTATATATAGGCCCCAAATGAGTGAAACTTTCCTGTAGCTGACATTCCCCCCTTACTTGATTTGGTGGAATCACTGCCAATTGTATCCATTTAGTATACAATAGTATCATTTTAACTTACAGAGTAGTACTTAGAGCTTCCACAGATTTTATATCCATCTGTTAAGCAGCATCCAGGTTGATTCCATGTTTTGGCTACTGTTAATACTGCTATTGTGAACAAAAGTAAGTATATATCTTTTCAAATCATTGTTTCTGCATCTTTTGGACATATCCCTGTATGTAGACATATAGTGTTGCTAGATTCTAAGGTTTTTCATTTTTATATTAAAAACCATCTTTACTGATGTTATTGTTTTATCCACTACTTCTGATGGTGATACTTTTTCAGATAGAGAGAAACTGAGGAGGTGGAGATAAGGTACAAGGGAAACACACACCTGCAGCACTGTTTCACCACTCTTCAAGTTTCCCCCCTGCATGTGAGGAACAGGGGCTTGAACCCAGTTCCTTGAGCATGATGCTTTCTACTGGGTGCATTAATGCCTGTTAAATATGATCACACTTAAATAAAAAAATTAAAAAAGAAAACTAGCAAAAATATTTATTACATTATTACCACAGAGCTAAGTGTCACTATGTTATAGCTTCACATTAAGATAAAATTAGCACTTTTTAAATTTTTGCCACATATAATAAAATATTATGTCTAAGTTTTAAGCAGTCACTATGTGTCTATAGTTATGTTTGACTCTTCCCATATGTCATTTCATCTAACCTTTTTATGATTTTTTTTGTGTTATCTTATTTATGTATAGAGACAGCAAGAAATCAAGGGGGAAGAGGGAGGGAGAGAGCCAGAGAGACACCTGCAGCACTGCCTCACCACATGCAAAGCTTTCCTCCTGTAGGTGGGGACCGGGGGCTTGAACCTGAGTCCATAAGCATTGTAACACATGTGATCAACTAGGTGCATCACCACCGGGTCCCTGTAATTTCATCTAACTTTTAAAATGACAATTTAGACAGGATGCTAACACTAGATTTCCTCTCTTCTCTCCTTCCTTCCTTTTCTTTTCTTTCTTTCTTTCTTTCTTTTTTTTTTTTTTTTTCCAGAGCCAGGTGCTCTTACAGCAGCTTTTTGTGCCACTGCACACACCTTTCATAGTGTGCTGGAGCTCAAAACTAGGCCATATGGTGATTTTCTTCCTCTCTCTCTGAAATCTTTAAAAAAAAAAAAAATCACTGATGAAAATGGGACCAGGAGTGGTGGAATCACATATGAGTGAGCACTCAGTGCTAGAAAAAATAAAATAAATTCAAATTAAAATGTGTTTTATTTTTTTAATTCTCAGACCACAATATTAAACTGATCTAATATTCCACGCAACATGTTGACATCCTCTAAGTAAAATTTTTATTTCAATACCAGAAACTCTGAACACACTTATTCTAAATAAGAATTTAAAGCTATATTTCTTGTGTCATTAAATGGCATCCCTCTTGACCCTTTTACAAGCTTTGGACATTCACAGAATATTAAGAGCTTTGGTTTGGTTTTTTGTTTGTTTGTTTGCTTTGTTGTTTATTTATTTTCTTTTATTTTCAGTGCTTCAACACTTAAGTGTGTGGTTTTAAAGTGAACTTATTTTTTACCTTTATGGAAATGTCCATTTCCCCCCCTTCAGACATCATCATTAAAAGAGTGCATTTAACAGTTGAACTGAGTCAGATGTGACTAATTTTATTCATCACCTCTAATCTCTAAAAAGAAAGGAAATGTTAATAAGAAACCCACTGATCCAATTAAGTGTACAGACAAAAAGAATCCACTTTAAGGACTAGACAGTGTGCATAAATATTAAAATGAATGAATCTTTTCAGTGGATTTGGCTAATGGAATCTCATCTAATCCCAGTGTAAATGAAAGATTAATAAGGTACAGGGAGATGGAAAGACCAAATCTAATCTCTCTAATCACATCTCAGGCACCAGAATCTACCTCCCACTGAGGATGGAAGAACAGAAGGCTTTATGGCACATGTAGACCTTGATGAGGAGATAAGCCTTATTCCTACAGTTAATTTGGTACAAATATTAAAAGGTCCTTGTCCTTGTCAATTCTCTAACCCTCATGTTACTGAGATTTCTGGCTTTGCTTCATATCTCTTTAGTTTCCTGTAGATTGAGCACCTGGCTAATTCCCAGAACACAGCTGTTCTGCTTTAATGAAATCTGCAAATTATAGGCTCATAGGAGGACCTCAGAAGAAATTCATTTTATTATTAAAGAAAACAGGAACAACTCAGGGGGAATAGAGAAATAAGAATCTAAAATCATGCTTATTAATTGAAGAGCTTTAATGTCACTTTCAATGAAAAGATAATTATCTGAGAAATTTTCTTAGAGGGAGTAGAGGTTCTGCACTAGAAATATAAAAATAGGCAAGGTTGTAAAAAAAAATCTTTGCTTTGTATTTCAAGTATTGTAAAATTTTCTTGCTGGTAATTTTTAAATCAAATTAATAATTGACATTGTTAGTAGTGAGGAGTCTATTACCAGATTTAGATATTACTTAAAACTAATGATTTAACTTCATGTATTTGTAATGCTTTTACCTACAATCTGAATAGAAATACAGACTCTCAAAGACCTTTTGCAGTTAATGTGAATGCCAAAAACGTTTCTAAATCTGTGAGCATGATGTTCCATATAATTCACTTAACTAAGTTTTTTAAAACTACAAAGTGTGTATCTTCTTACATATCTTATAAGGCAGCAGATTCTGTTTACTTATTAGAATATTATTTTGATGTTGTCATTTTTATTCATTTCAATCACATTTCCTTTATATACAACAACTGAACTGTAACTATCTCTCTATTTAAGATAAATTGACAGTCCCTATAAGTCTAGTGCCTAATTTGTTGAAAAACTCTCACATCATGAGGCATTTTTCATTGGAATAGAGAAGTTTAATATATATTTGAATTTTGGAAACATTGCATCATTTGTAAATATTGAAATAATTAACCCAAAAAACACAACACAACTGGGAGTGACACGATCTCATGTCATTTTCATCATAAGTTACATAATCTGTCTAAATATTGATAAATATCTGCTGTCACTATGTACTGGAGTAATATATGTTATTTATTTTTTTATAATTATTTATTTTCAATTTTGTTGCCCTTGTTGTTTATCATTGTTGTTGCTGTCATTATTGTTGGATGGGACAGAGAGAAATGGAGAGAGGAGGGGAAGACAGGGGTCGGGGAGTGGGGGTGGGGGCGGGGCGGAGGTGGAGAAAGAGAGACAACTGCAGACTGCGACTCCACTACAGATGGGGAGCCGGGGGCTTGAACCGGGAGCCTTATGCCAGTCCTTACACTTTGCGTCATGTGCACTTAACCCGCTGCGCTACCCCTGACTCCCTAGAGTAATAAATATTTATGATATAGCTTTCCTAGCTGTGAAAAAAAAATTCCTGGAGCTAGGTGATGTCATCTTGGCTGGGACTTGAAGGAATCATGTTAAGTGAGATAAACCAAAAAAAGAGAAGGATGAATACTGAATGATATGACTTACAGATGGGGAATTTAAAATATTATTAAAAATTACTAGATGGAATAATTATAATTAATATGTGAAAAGTGTCACAATGAGTTTTTTAACTTCTTTATTGGGGATTAATGGCTTACACTTATAATTAATAGGTGAAAATGTCATAATGAGTTGTTACTGTTTATTTTTATTGTTATTGTTGCTTTTGGAGGTGCTGGAAATTCATGTAAATATGTCTTCATTGCTCTCTGTTTCACTGCTCATTCTTTCTATTTCAGAGAAAGAGAGAACAGTGATAGAGACCGAGGGTGAGTGTTACCACATTACCAGAGCTTTTTCCTAGGTGCCACAGCACTCCCATGTGTTAGGACTAATATAATAAGATATATATCCTACAGGGGCTGGGCAGTGGTGTGCCCTGTTAAGCACACATAGTAAGAAGCACCGGGACTGGTGCAAGCATCTTGGTTCAAACTCTGGCTCCCCACCTGCAGGGAGCGTCCCTTCAAAAGCAGTGAAGCAGACCAGTAGGTGTCTATTTTCCTTTCCCTCTCTCTATCTTCCCTTCCTCTCTCAATTTCTCTCTTTCCTACCCAGCAATAGCAACAAACCAGGAGCAGTAGATTTCATAGTGCAGTCACCAAGCCCCAACCAGAATCTTGGAGGCAAAAAAATAATTATATAATTATACACACACACACACACACACACACACACAGACACACACAGACACACACAGACACACACACACACACACACACACACACACACACATCCTTATCCTACTAAGTGAATAATATTCTGGTGCTAGGATGAGTTACAGGACCAAGAATTAATTCCTTCCTTAAGTAACATTTTAGCTTACATTATTCCTAAGTTAGGTCCAACATTATTCAATTTTCTTTCTGTGAATATTAATTAGAAAATAATGGGTCAATATTTCTAAGTGTATTTGCACTATTATAAAAGAATGCGTGCTGAGGGAAATATCTCTCTAATGAGAACATTGAATGTACTATATAATTTTGGTGAACAGTTCATTTTTTACAATCAAAGATAACAGTTTTCTTGGAGACAAATGACACCAGCTTATGTTTCTCTGAATATAACACAGACCAAATTTCAAGTGGAAAAAAAATTAGATTACATATAATTTCATGTACCACAGAGACAGAGGGTAGTGGGTATGCACACATAGTTCTGCTAAAGCTGGGAAAAAAAAAAACTCCTGTTGAAAATTATAAACCAGATTAGATAGGGCAATTTCTCTCCTTTGCTCTGAGGCTATCTAAATGCACAGGGAATTTACTGTCCACATATAAATCTGGGTTGCTGAATTCACAAAGAAGGATCAAAAAGTATTGGAGCTGACTAATGAGATATGGTTCAAGAAGAAGGATAACAAGGCTCCTGGGGATAAGGGTGATGCTGTTAATGGGGCATACGCTGCTTGGTACTTAAGGGTTTTTGTCAACCAGTTTTAGAACAGAGTTGCCTGGTGATCTTAAGATGGAAAGATCAGATACACTGAAACACAGTACATATGAGCTGCCTTTAATCAGGAAGAGACATCCCTTAGTTCAAATATCATGAGCAATTCAGAGTGAAAACAAGATAAAACAAATCTCATAAATTAAAGTCCAGGTTAGTAACTTGCAGAATCACATTACATAACAGTATGAGTAGATTTTGGTAGAATTTCTAAGGCAATATGAGGTTAATATTCTTACAATTTATTTGTATGAGTAGAAAATTCTCCACCTGTATGTATATAAACATATGCATTTCAGATATTATTATTATTTATAGAATGTATAAATAGCAATATATAAAATAAAAACATATCACTATTCAGTTTCCATGATGCTTGCAACATTATGAACATATTTTTTTCTGATTAAAATACACTCATTACTGTTATAGACATCCTTAGTCTTTGTGTATATCATATAATTAAATAAATGTTATACTTCACTATTCAGCAAACACCTTAATATTATAGAAACCATTTCTTTGTAATCCAAGAAATCCTATATTTTTAAGTTTCACTGACTTCATAATATCCAAAAATTTTTAATTTATTACTTTCAAACTGGTTGAAACAGCTTAAATCATTCCAAAATAACTTTAAAATATTATGTGATTCAACATCTTTTGAAAGCAGAAACTCCTAAAATAAGCGTTTAAAACTGACTTAAAGGTTTTTTGATGTCATGAAATATAACAGGAGATGATAGACAGCAAGGTCAAGTTAGTTCTAGCTCTTATGTAGCTATCATCTTTTCTGACATTATGACAACACTTGCTTGGGCTTTCTGCTATAACATTCCATAAATCTCCCTGACTCCAAGTTCAGCTCACTTTCATCCATTCATCCCACTGCTGCCACGCTATTCTACTTAGAAAATGCCCTTCCTAATTTAAAGTCTTAATTAGTCTACATAATATATATAGGCATATAGGTGAGACATATGTATATATAAAAGAGAACAGTTTGGGGGTCAGGTGGTAGCGCAGCGGGTTAAGCGCACTTGGCGCAAAGCACAAGGAGTGGTGTAAGGATCCCAGTTCTAGCCCCTGGCTCCCTACCTGCAGGGGAGTCGCTTCACAGATGGTGAAGCAGGTCTGCAGGTGTCTGTCTTTCTCTCCCCCTCTCTGTCTTCCCCTCCTCTCTCCATTTCTCTCTGTCCTATCCAACAAAAAACGACATCAACAATAACAATAATAACCACAACAAGGGCAACAAAAGGGGGAAAAATGGCCTCCAGGAGCAGTGGATTCATGGTGCAGGCACTGAGCCCCAGCAATAACCCTGGAGACAAAAAAAGAACAGTTCCTCCAAAAGGATCCAATATTGACCCTTGCCTCTTATGTGGTTGTATATAGATTGGTTCTTCTACCAACCCAATCTTCCATCACAGTTAAATATCCTCCTTTCTGCAATGTTCCTCAATTTGCCCACCAACTCCCCCTTACCCAACATAATAGAAGCTCCTCCCCACTCTCCTGTAGTTTTTTCTAAATACCTATACTTCCTGTTTTTCACAATCTCTGCTTATTTGCATCCCTGCTACTCTACTTCCAGAGGCTTTAGGTTAGTTACCACATTCTTCATTCCAATATCTATGATGCAATGGAGCAGGCAGTAGAATGTGATGGGTTTGTGTTAAATGCAGTTGGATGGAATTGAGCAAACTATACTATTACATAGCATACTGGAGTTTTAGGTGCAGAATGTAGAAAACACAAGCTATGATTTCAACAGTTATGTAAAGTCAATATAGCACAATTAAGGTGATTATGCTTAATACGCAGTAACAATTCTATGAAGAGTCAATGATTAGTATGTTTAGATACTCAACACAGTGTAATACATGCAAGAGTAGGAAATAAACTGTGTGTCATGAGACCTCCCTGGCACCATATGGGATGTTAAGTGTCACTAGAGGAAGTTCTGGTGCTATGGTAACCTCTCCTATTTTTGTATCTATATATCTCTCCCTTGCTGTCTACATAAAAAGAAGATTCAGAACAGTGAAACTATACATGTTCAAGTCCCTAGCTACACAAAAGAAAAATAAATTCATATATTGGACCATCTATATACATTTAATGTTTTTATTGGGGAGGGTAATGATTTACGGTGCAGTTGTGGAAACAAAGGTATACAACTCATCTCCTCTCATTGTGCACCATGCAACAGGATCTCTAGGTTTTCTCCACCACCTCCCTCCCTCTTCTTTCCCAGAGTCCTTTGCTTTGGTACAATAAACCAGACCTAGTCCAAGTCTTGTTTTTGTGTTTTCCCTTTCTGTTCTTATTTCTTAAGATCCATTTACAAGTAAGATCATTTGGTATTTTTAAACTTATTTTTAAGTTAAGATTATTTTAAAAAGAGAACAAAAATTCAGTTCTCTGATCATTTATCTGCTGTGTCAGATCATTTTTTAAGCAAGTGAAAAAGTGACAGGTGAGTGGTAGTATCATCTGAAATGGAGAGTGTGAATCGTGATTGTCCTTATTTGGCTTTAAGTTCCAGATTGCCAAGTTCTTGCAATGCAAACATTTTAAAGGATTTAGAGGTTTGTAGATACGTTATGCTTCTGTTTTTAAGAAGTCCTTTAAACCACTGAATACTTCTAGCAAGGTTTCTATTAAGTCTTATGCAATTTGTTATGTGTCTATTTCCTAATCACCTAATTTCTACCATTCACTCATACAACGTATCTTTATGCGCAGTATATTAACCATCAACCTCCATGAACAGGAATTGGTAAAGTTTTTCTTAAAGGGTAAGATAGGATATATTTTAGCTCTGTGATATGTATGTTTATTTTTTTCTCACAGCTATTCACACTGCAGCCATACACAGCACAGAAATACCTGGTTTAGACTATTTACCAATTTGTTTAATAAAACAGATGATGGTGTGCTGGTCGTCATTTACATACTCCACCAGAGCTACAGGGCCATAAAGACAAATAAGACTCTTAACATTTGAGCTGAGGAGACTCACAGTACACAAATGAATAAATAAGGACCCATCAGAGCGTATGTTCTCATTTAAAAACTAAACCTGGAGATGCCCTAATGATTTATTAGTAGCTCCTTTAGATCAGAAGTGTTCTTTATTTTTTAAGTTTATTCATAAAATATAAAAATATTGACAAGTCTACAGGATAAGAGGGAAGTGGATGGTACACAGGCTTCCACATTGAATATGGGCCCCAAATCAAATCACTGGGATTTCTCAGTCAACAATATTTATATATTTTTCCCATACTTGGGAGCTACTCTCTTCCCTGATTCAGCTTTCTAGTGCTATTTCCAACTCTGACACCATCTCCCCAGACAATACCTTTGGCCTATCTGCAAGTTAGCTGTCAGGCTCAGGCAAAAGATTAGAAGTGTTTTATACTGAGACTCTGAAAAAAAAAAAAAAGAACTAGTCATGGGAAGAATGATGTAAATCATTTTATTTAGATAACGGTGCTTCTTCTAGCGTTTGCCACGGTGCTAAAATAAAGTATCAATATAAATATAATGACTTATGGTAAATGTGATGCCTTAGTATCAGGCTGTTGTGGTTTTCTTACAACATCAAAATACACAAATAAAGAAAATTGCCATAGAAAGTTACTGTAAAAATTATTTTGAGGTTTTTTTTTTACTGAAATAAAGAAAATTCTAGAAAGGTAAAGGCTTAATTCTGTCATTACATTAAAACATTCAGATACAACCTCATAGCAATCATTGGTAAGTCCTTTATAATCATAATCAAATAAAAAATACCATTATGTAATGGCACATTTGGTCAATATCACACAACCTCATCATCTGGGGCCCTAGTTAGGGAATCTTTGGATTCTCATCACATTGGATGGGTCGAGACTTCTACAGGGTCCCTTCTCTCCACCAACATGATGATTATAAAAAAAAAAAGTGATGATGATTAAAAAAAAAAATTTCCCAGAGGAGGTGACAAGCATAGTCTTTAAAAAAGAGTGAAGTGGGGAGTAGGGCAGTAGTGCAGCGGGTTAAACGAAAGTGGCGGAAAGTGCAAGAACCAGCATAAGGATCCTGGTTTGAGCCCCCGGCTCCCCACCTGCAGGGAAGTTACTTCACAGGCAGTGAAGCAGGTCTGCAGGTGTCTGTCTTTCTCTCTCCATCTCTGTCTTCCCCTCCTCTCTCCATTTCTCTCTGCCCTATCCAACAACGATGACAACAATAACAACAACAATAACTTCAACAATAAAATAAGGGCAACAAAAGGGAATAAATAAATGAATGAATGAATGAACAAAAATAATTTTAAAAGGGGGTGAAGTGGTGGTAGGACATCTTGGAGGTAAAAACAATGAATATCCTATATAGAACAGAGGCAAAATGATCCATAAAGCATTTTTGGTGTTGGACACATATGAATAAGAAAAGACTTGAAAGTGAGGGGAATGGGAGACAATAGTGCAGGGATAAGATTAAATATAGACTCATTATGACCTAGAAGTACTAGACACAATGTTACTTTATCCTGAATATTATAAAGGGTCATATGTGCAGTAGTGTGAAATAATATTTGAACTAGAGATTTCACTCAAAATCTAGAATGGGACATACTTATGAAGAAGACAAACTAAGTAGCTAGTTCAGGCCTGCTGAAAGCCCATTATAGTTTGAACTGAAGAAAGCAGTGGTACACTTGGGAAGTGAAAGGAGTTAAATGTCATAGAGGAGAAATTCTCTACAGAGCACAGTGACAAATGACAAGAAAACAGAAAACAGAAGGTTTGTTTTTCTAGCTTAAGTCTGGATAGTACTGTTAAGAAAAACAGGAACACTGGACGAAGAATATATTCAGGGATAAGAACATTCCATTCACTTTTGAACATAATGTGGGGGTATCAGTGAGATATTCCATAGTCTGATAAAAGGTTAATCAAAAGATTCAGCCTTGGTCCCCACCTGCAGAGGGGAAGTTTTGCAAATGGTAAAGCTGTACCACCATTGCCTCTCTTTCTCCCTCCCTCTAATATTTTCCTCCACTCTCAATTTCTCTCTATCCAATAAATAAATTTAATAAAAAGTAAAGCCAGAAAAATAGCTCATTGGGATAGTGCCTCTGTTTTGCTAAGCACAGTAAAGACTCAAGCCTGGCCCCCCAGTGCACTGGATGTACTTCAATGCTATGTGGCTCCCTCTATATCTGTCTCTCTATCTGAAAAAGTCACCCCTAAGTGGTAAAGTTACATATATTACAACAATCTTCTTCTTCTAGCGTTTGCCCTTCTTCCATAGCCAGTCAACAGCGTCAGGCTGAGCCTGATGTAAAGTTTCGAGACCTCCTTTGAATCTGGAGAGGTGGCAGTCATTGACTATGTGGGTCATAGTCTGTCTGTAGCCACAGGGGCGGTTCGGGTCGTCTCTGGCTCCCCAGCGATGGAACATAGCAGCACACTGGCCATGGCCTGTTCGATAGCGATTGAGGAGGACCCAATCATAACATGCTAGGTCAAAGCCGGGTTGACGCTTGCAGGGGTCTGTGATGAGGTGTTTGTTCTTTACCTCAGCTGACTGCCAACTCTGTTTCCAAGAGTCTGGAACAGAGAAGTTCATTGTAGGCGTAGGGGACCAGATTGGGTGACGAGACATCAAGCATTGGACAGGGTGGGCAGGTCCGGTCGAGCGTAGACGAGGGAAATGAACTTAGATGATGCCGCATCCTGACGAATATCTGGCGGGGCGATGTTGCTAAGAACTGGCAGCCATGGAACCGGGGTGGAATGGATGGTTCCAGAAATTATCCTCATGGAGGAATATAATTTGGAATCGACCAAGTGGACATGGGGGCTACGGAACCATCCTGGGGCACAGTATTCTGCAGTGGAATAGCATAATGCCAGAGATGATGATCGTAGTGTGGAAGCGCTCGCGCCCCATGAGGAGCTGGCCAGTCTTGCAATGATGTTATTCATCGCGCCCACCTTTGCTGCAGTTTTTATGAGATGTTTGTGAAATGACAGAGTGCGATCGAGAGTATCGCCAAGATAGACTGGCTGGGCTTCATGCCGGATTCTCGTATCGCCAAGCTGCACATTAAGCTCATGCGAGGCCGAGGCATGGTGTAGATGGAAAACAGATGATACCGTTTTTGCAGTGCTAGGGATTAGTCGCCATTTTTTACAGTAATCAGATATCAGAGACATGTCTTTCATGAGTGTTTCCTCGAGGATGTCGAACTTGGATGCCTGAGTTGCACAGCAGATGTCATTGGCGTAGATGAACTTCCTTGAAGAAGTTTCTGGGAGGTCATTGATGTAAATATTAAATAGCGTAGGAACCAGAACAGAGCCCTGGGGGAGGCCACTTGAGACAAGTTTCCATGTGCTAGACTTGTCACCCAGATGCACCCGGAATCTTCTGTTTTGGAGAAGAAACGATATAGTGTTGGCCACCCATGGAGGCAGGCATCTTGAGATCTTGACTAGGAGACCACGGTGCCAGACGGTGTCATAGGCTGCTGTGAGATCAACAAAGACAGCACCCGTCTTTAAATTCTTCTGGAATTGTTGTATGCTTTACATTGAGTTCTAGTTCTCCCCCACCAAGAGAATTGGATCAGTCCAGTTGTTTCGCAGGCCGCTTGGCCCCGCCCCAAGGAACCCCGCCAGAGTTCCAGAGTTCCAGAGTTCCAGAGTTGGAGAGTTTCAGAGTAAGAGAGAGTGCTTGCGCAGCCGCAAAGAGACAGCAGAGTTCTGTTTGGTGATTAGTTTGGTTTAGTTTACGAATCGTTGTTCCTGAATAAAGAAATACAGCTTCCCTGCCCAGCCGTATGTCTCTGGTCATCTCTATTACCTGCCCGTGAAGCTAGCCCAGCCAGCAAGAGCCTTATGAATTTTAACAACAAATGGTGCCCATGTGGACCTGACCTGCGCATCTCTCAGATAAGTAAAGACAATTTGGCTACCTATGCACTATGGCCTTCTCTTCTGCTTGTGAAGAGATCTCCAAAGGCCTCTGCTCTTTCTTCACGAGACTGTTTTGCTGTTTCTGGAACATTTATCTCTGGACCATTCTGTGGTTTCCACTCGCTCAGGCGAACTCAGAACAGCCAGCAGGAATAGCCAGCGGGCGGGAGGTGAGGCGTGGAGCTGCTGTTTCCACCTGGTTAACAGCCAGCCAGCCGGCTGCGCCCAGACAACCCCACGCACTGCGCCTGCAGCCCCGCAGCCCGCAGGAGGCTGACGCCAGCACACAGGAGCCCGACGCCAACACACAGGAGCCCGATGCCACCTCGCAGGAGCCCAATGCCACAACGCAGGAGCCCGATGCCACCACGCAGGAGCCCAATGCCAGCACGCAGGCCAGCCCACAGGAGCTGGCTCTCCACCGCGTGGCGCAGGGCACTGGACTTGTGATCCCTCCACGCTGCTCGGCCACTGCGAGCAGGGCAGCGGACATGACAGGGCCATGGGGCAGGGCCGCTGCGGCCTATCATGGCCGCCACCCCTGGGCACCTAGGCCCACGCCTTCTACAAAGCTGGCCTGCCTGCCCTCTTGCTATGAATTCTGGAAAAATCCCGGACCTCCCGGACCCTCGGGCTCCCTGCCGAAACTGGGCACATGAGATCTCTAGCTGCCGGTCCTGTCTGAAGGCAGACAAGCTGGAGTACGCAGAGATTTGTGCATAGATTGCAACCTGCAATTCCTAGAAGTAAAGCTGCGCGGGAAGCCACCTCCAGATGGTGAACCCCCTCCCCAACAACTAAGACAGTACATACCTAAATTCGTGTTTAAAATGACATGTCTTCGTAACAAAGGTTTCTCTCCTTGTGTATTAATGACCATGTTTATGTGTATGTTTAAAGCTTGGTAAACAGTAACTTTAAGGCTAAATTCTTACTAGACAAAGTTAAATGAAAAAAGTTTTCAACGTAATTCTCATAAAGATAAAATTAACTTACATTTAAAGTCTGAGGTAAAAATTAGTTAACAATCAATATATTTTAACTAAGTTGGTCTAAACAAAAGGTTAAATAGACTTGTTGATATGTAAAACTCTCCATTACCTTCTCTATTAAAAATGGTAGATCGCACAATGGCTATGCTAATTATTCTCATGAATGAGGTTTCCTTTCCTGACTCCATCTTGAATGGGTGTAACAAAAGGTTAAAAGACGTTGTTGATATGTAAAAGTCTCAAATTCCTTCTCTATTAGAAATATGCTAATAACAAGTTTTGTTTCATAGTAAGTAAATTGCAGCTAGCTGCCTTTGGAACTCTAGGCCGTTCCCTGCCCCCATGCAAATGCCCGTCGAGGCAAGTACGCCCCCCAGAGGCAAGAAAGTACGCCCCCCAGAGGCAAGAAAGTAAGCCCCCCAGAGGCAAGAAAGTACGCCCCCCAGAGGCAAGAAATGTTTTTTTAAGCTGATAAAGTTTTGCCCACAGAGGCAAAAAATGGCCGGCCCCCTCAGGCCTTCCCTTGGCAGCACACTGGTTCTTGTTACTTGCTTGCATGTTTCTCCATGTTTGTGCCAGTTTCTTTTTTAAAAATGCCTGTACTATATAGGTTTCTGTTCACCCCACACCCTTGATACTGTAGTCATTTAGTTAAAAAGAAAAGGGGGAATTGTTGTATGCTTTACATTGAGTTATAGTTCTCCCCCGCCAAGAGAATTGGATCAGTCCAGTTAGTTTCGTGGGCCTCTTGGCCCTGCCCCAAGGAACCCCGCCAGAGTTCCAGAGTTCCAGAGTTCCAGAGTTGGAGAGTTGGAGAGTTTCAGAGTAAGAGAGAGTGCTTGCGCCACCGCAAAGAGACAGCAGAGTTCTGTTTGGTGATTAGTTTGGTTTAGTTTATGAATCGTTGTTCCTGAATAAAGAAATACAGCTTCCCTGCCCAGCCGTATGTCTCTGGTCGTCTCTGTTACCCGCCCGTGAAGCTAGCCCAGTCAGCTAGAGCCAGCCCGAATTTTAACAACATGGAATCCATTTTCAATGTAAGTTGAGAGGGCCAGGGCTTGTTCACAGGTAGATCTTCCTGGGCAGAAACCAGCTTGGGCGGGTGATAGGAATTTCTCTGTAAGAGGAGAAATACGTGACAGAAGCAGCCTCTCAAGGAGTTTGTAACACATGGAGAGGAGAGAAATTGGTCTATAGCTGGCGGCCAGTGTTGGGTCTTTCTTTGGTTTCAAAACCACTATTATCTTTGCACGATGCCAAACTTTGGGCATAGACTCAGATTCCAAGATGTGGGACAGGAATAAAGCGAGCCACTTCTTTGCTGCGGGGCACAGGTTAAGAATGAGTTCTGAGGTGATGTTATTATAGCCAGTAGCTGTTCCCGGTTTAACCCTCTTCAAAGCGTCTTCCAGTTCAGACAGTGTAAAGGGAGAGAGTTTTGGAGATGGACAAGATAACTGGAAGTGGGATGACCACTCATGGGAAATTTCTCTTTTCCAGACTGGGTCGATCTTAGCACGTCCAACTTGAGTTAGGTGACTGGCCACTGAGTTTGGAGATACGGGAGGATGGGACACGGGAGGGGGTTGGCTACCGGCACCCAGTCTGTGAAGAAGCTTCCAGGCCTTCCTACTTGAGTTGGTGAAGTTCAGACTTTCCGTGAGTTGTTGCCAGCGGGCTTGGTGTGCTGCATCCAGGGAGGCAATGAGATGGTCAGCCACATCTGGGTCGCCCGACTCATCATACTGCTTTAGTAGTTGCTCGCATTCAGCATCAAGACAAGGCGTATAGTTAGCACGTCTCCCACGAGGAATGGCTTGGGAAGCTGCTTTGAAGATGGCTTGGCGGAAGCACCTGTAGGAATCTTCAGAGGGGATAGAGCTAATTGGAATTGCAGGAATAGATTTGTTGGTAAGATCACTGAACAGACCCCAGTTTGCTTTCCGAAAGTTCCATCTTAGTTTCTCCGAGCATAGAATCAGTGGGAGCTGGAGACCAATGTGGATGATAGCTGGGCGGTGATGACTGTGCAGGAAGATCTTGAGAACTTGTCTCGTAGCGGGAAAGGCTTGGCCTTTGACTGTGCTAATCCAGCACAGGTCGGGTGACGAGTCTTTATTCCATCTAGCACTGTGAAAAGAGCCTGGCTGTTTGGGATCGTATAATAGGGAGAGGTCATTCGCTGAAGCCCAGTCGGCTAAGATAGAGCCGTCAGCACGAGTGGAGGAATATCCCCAGTCTTGGTGGTGACTATTAAAGTCTCCAACGTAAACGGCTGGGTGATTCGGGCTAGGCAGGACCTCATTATCCCATGAGGCACTGGGAGGCTTATATACGTTGACGAGCTGAATAGTTCCAATAGTAATGGAGTCGTAGAAGGTCAAAGAGGCTGTATGGTAAACGTCCGCAAGACAGGATTTGGCGTAGGTGGCTCGGCCGTGTTTAGGATGGAGATTATAGCATGTTAAATAGAATCCACTGATGGTGAATCGAGCAGCTTCATCGACTGCTATATGTGTTTCTTGTAGGCAGATAATATCTGCCTGATGCTGTATCGCCAATTGACCAATAAGAATGCGTTTGGCAGAGGACAGCCCCTCAACATTAAGTTGGAGGACTCGAAGAGCAGGACCAACAGCTTGAAAGCTGTCAGGAGCTGCTTGTTGCTGGCTTTGAAAGTGACTGGGATCCATGTGGATTCAGTTGGCTAGGAAGGAACGTCAGTTTCCCCAATGAATGGGTGCTCACGGGATGCACCTCGGGAAGGTCGATCCAATTACAACAATAAAAAAATATCATTAGAGAAACAAATCTACAGTTTAACTGTAATGTCTGTATGGAAGAATCAGACTTGGGAGTTACTGGTTCAGTGACAGTTGGAAACAGGCTTCAGTGACACGTAAAGCTGTTGACACTGGTAAGCTCTATGAAAATTTAAATAACTGATGAAATTTTACACATTGGACAGAGGTGGCAAAAAAAAGAAATAATGTGGACCTAATACTAATAAGCGAGAGCATATTATCCCATGAGAAGGAATTGCATATAGTGTGATTTTTCCACCAACTGTTTTCATTCAGCAAAAACAAGATAATGAGTCTTTTGGACTGGATGATTGCCACGTCCCTATCAAACCAGAAACGAAGGGTCTGACAAAGTCAACACCCGGGAACCACATCTTCAAGGAAGAGTGATTCTGGGAACGGAACATAGCATGCCGATCAAATTTAGATTACAATTCATTATTTTTATGATCGCAATGAGTCTTGCGTTTGGCGGGAACAGATGGGGATAAGCTCCCCTGGTCTATAGATTAATAAAAATGATCAGGATACACAGTCACTAATTCCCGGAGGCCCAGCCTGGGATACAGTCCCTGATGACTCACATTTTCAAGAAATAGAAACTGAAGAAAAACCCAGAGTTCAGCAAGTTAGAAAAACAGACAGAGGGTCCTACCACAGACCAGCACCTACAGTTATGACCAAATGGGGACCAGCTTAACCCATGGGTGGTAGACTGTGGTTTCCTCCCTATCTTTACCGCAAATATTTACCTAAGCCCACTGACCACCCTTTGCACTATACCAGTGCCTACATGCAGGGTGACAGAAAAGTTAGTATTAATGACACTCATGTATCCTGATATAGTTTGCCCTTTTTTAGAAAGATTAGCAAGAAGCAGACCTCCTTGGTGTTTGCTTCCTCTCAGAACACGTTATAAATTATATACTCAATTGACACATTTGTGGTGCACCAGGTACAGAGACTACAGTAGATCTAGAGTCCTTAATGTAGATAAATTAAATTAGTAAATATATTAAAAAGTAATGAGCCAAAAGAGGTATCAAAAATAGAAGACATACATACACTTTTAAGAAAATTCCTCAATCAGACATATGTTGCCCCCCTTAGAAGCCAAAGCCTTAGCTTACGCTGCACCCCACCCCCCACGATTAAGGAGGGAGTTAGATTTTCACAATAGGGAGAAAGTTAAATTTTTACAGAGAGCTCCTACTCATGAGTATTGCAGGTTACTCCCGCAGGGCTTGACACTCCCTTGAAATAACCACAATTATCAGAAATGCTTTACTTTCTGTTCCAGTTTGCTGCTTTCAAAATATCATGTAAATGCTTAAAAAAAAAAAGTATATAAATGCTTGCCTGTCTAATAAACACTGAGTTCAGATTCACCCTCCAATAGAGTGTGGTGTCTATCTGTTCTCCCTCGCGCTGACTCATGACCCACCCGGGGCTCTTTTCAGCAGACCCTGACAACTCCTGCTGCTCCCCTGCTTGAGTGATCCTTTGCAGATGATTTTTACATGTGCACTAAAATAAATGTCTAGAATACAAATCCCATATATCTGTGCTTGATTCAAAGTCCATCCAAAAGAGAAAATATGAAAAGATTTTGAAACCAATAGAACCCCATTATTTTCTAATGCATTTATTTTGAATTTGCCTTTTAAAAAGAGTTATTGACTTAAATCAAGTAGCCGGAGATACAATGACGGCATTTCTTGTATGGAGAGCACTCTAAATAATGCTTTCTGTGCACTTGGAGAATAAGCAATTTTCCTCCTGTCTCTGTTAGAAGGATGAAGTAATCTATTGTGCCTTTATACTTACAGAGAGCCTCAAGAGACTGAGACTTGAAGATTACATGATCTTATAAAACCATAAAGTTCTACCCCAGGAGTCATCTTAATATTAGAAAGGCACTTCAAATTGCCAAACATACCCATTTCACCGCCATCATCAGATCTTCTTCTGCAATTCATTTCCACCCTTACCTTATAGAAATGATTTAAATGTACATTAGAAGCTGTGACTGCTCTAATGCCAACCACCTTCATTCATCTGAAGAATAACGGTATCTAAATACCTAGACACCTCAGATAATTCTAAAAAGGAAACCATAATTGGTATTTCGATAAAACTTAACAGTAGGGAGGTGGAGCCAAGATGGTGGCTGGAAAGTAGCAGCACCCTTGTGCTCTGACATCAACTGCTAGAAAGCCTTGAAATCCTGGCCTTCAGCAGGACAAGCAAAGAGGCATCCTAAAGATAGACCAGGGAGGTGATTATAATTCAATTTGGGTTAAAAATTAGAGCAAAAAGAAAGGAAATTTCTTGATTATTTCTCTCAGCCCCCCATCTCCCCATAACCAGACCCCAGGGGTAGGGAGCTCCTTTCTTTACCAAGATTCCTGGCCCACCGGGGTGCCATTAAACCCTGCTTCCAAATATCTAGGCTATTTCTGTTGTTCCTCTGAGTATGGGATTTAGACCCATTCAAGTGACAATTAGCTAATAAAGCAAGCCTCACCCAGCCTGGGAAAGACTGCTTGAAAGTTTTTTTTTTTTTTTTCCCATTTGTTTTGTATTGTGTTTTCTTTCTCAATCAGCTGTCTAGACTCAATGTACATAGGCTAACTGGGAGCTGTCCAAGCTGCAGACCCACTGCTTGGGCTTTTTACTCTGTTCTATTTTGCAAATACTATTATATATACACACATATCCCTTCCCCCCACCCTGAGGTGACCAAAATTAACTTTTAGTATACTTTCCATTGCTAGACGACAAGAATTTTCACCCACTGTGAGAGAAACTTGTCTCACTTTTCTTTTTCTTTTTTTTTTAAATTTTTAAATATATTTATTTTATTTTATTTATTTATTCCCTTTTGTTGCCCTTGTTGTTTTATTGTTGTAGTTATTATTGTTGTTGTCGTCGTTGTTGGATAGGACAGAGAGAAATGGAGAGAGGAGGGGAAGACAGAGAGGGGGAGAGAAAGATAGACACCTGCAGACCTGCTTCACCGCCTGTGAAGCGACTCCCCTGCAGGTGGGGAGCCGGGGTTCGAACCAGGATCCTTATGCTGGTCCTTGTGCTTTGTGCCACCTGCGCTTAACCTGCTGCGCTACAGACCGACTCCTCTCATTTTCCATACCTCCCTATACACTACTGCCCTTCTCCCACCTCCAAGCCAATTAAAAAAAAAATATATATATATATATATATATATATATATACAACTCTCCTTCACTGCTTTTTTTCCCTCTGTTTCCTTCTTTTCTTTTTTCTTTTCTTTTTTTCCTTTCTTCATTTCTCCCTTCCTCCTCCCTCTGCCTTCTGAATTCACTGATACTTATTTGTGAACTATTTCAGGGAAGAAGTCTGACTCAGAGCGGACTCTCTTTGTGTGTGTCTCTGCTCTAATTCCCCTTCTCCTCTTGCTACCCCTAGAATATACAGTGGACAGTAGATTTGCATAATTGTCTATTCCTGCTATCTCTTTTTTCCTTTCTCTTTCTTTTTCATTTAGATTTGGTTGCTATTTTTTCTTGAACTGGAGACATTGTGGGACTAACTGGTATTGGGTAAACTGCTTCAGCCATTGCTTTAGTTACTATTGTAATTTCTGAGGGTGGTGATTGCATCTGTCATAAAGGTATTTAGTATAGTATGGCTTGTACATAAAACAAAGCATCTGAGAAACAACAGAACATAAAAATAAAAAACACATCAAAAATAGGTAGATCAAGAGCAAATAAAACTGCTAATACAATGAATGAAGACAAGAGCCTAGAAGAAACTACAAATCAGCCAGAAGTAACCATAGATAAGAAAAGCATGCAAGCAATAATAAATTTATTAATCACAGAAATGAAAACAACTTTGGAGGAAAGGAATGGCAGTATTAGGGAAACAAGATTTGAGACCCCCAAGGAAAATACTAACTACCTTGAGGCAATTAGAGAACTGAAAGGTGAAATAGCTGTAATGAAGAAAGCAGCTGAGGGAAGGGAAAACAGACTAGCAGAAGGAGAAAACAGAATTAGCCAGACAGAGGATGAGCTAAAGAAAACAAAGAAAGAGGTGAAAGAGCTCAAAAAGAGATTGAGAGACACTGTAAACAACAGCAGACACATACGGGATGATCTCAAAAGAAGTAACATTCATATAATTGGCCTACCAGAGGAAGAAAGAGAGGAAGGGGAAACAAGCATTCTAGAGGAAATTATAGAAGAAAACTTCCCAGACCTGAACAACAGAAAGGACATTAAGACCCAAAAGGCTCAGAGAGTCCCAAACAGAATCAACCCAGACCTGAAGACACCAAGACACATCATAGTCACAATGAAAAGAAGTAAGGATAAAGAAAGGATCCTGAAGGCTGCAAGAGAAAAACAAAAAATCACATATAGGAGAAAACCTATAAGACTATCAGCAGACTTCTCTACCCAAACTCTAAAGGCCAAAAGAGAATGGAAAGATATCTATCCAGCCCTGAATGAAAAAGGGTTTCAACCAAGGATAATGTATCCCGCTAGACTTTCATTCAAACTAGATGGAGTCATCAAAACCTTCTCAGACAAACAACAGTTAAAGGAAGCAACTTTTACCAAACCGGCCCTGAAAGAGGTTCTAAAAGACCTCTTATAAACAAGAACATCACTATAATACTTGCAACATATCAAATAAAAACTTGTTGAACAATGGCACTACAACACATTAAATCCATAATATCAGTAAATGTCAGTGGCTTAAACTCACCCATCAAAAGACACAGAGTGGGAGGATGGATCAAAAAACATAACCGAACCATATGCTGCTTGCAAGAATCTCACTTGACCCAACAAGATAAACACAGACTTAAAGTGAAAGGATGGAAAAGTATCCTGCAAGCTAATGGACCACAATAAAGGGCAGGAACAGCATACTCATCTCTGACACAATAGATTTTAAATTAAATAAAGTAATAAAAGATAGGCAAGGTCATTATATAATGATAAAAGGATCAATCAGATGAGAAGATATAACAATTATTAACATATATGCACCTGATGAGAGACCATCTAAATACATCAAACACCTACTGAAATAACTTAAAAAATACATCAATAGTAATACAATAATAGTGGGAGATTTTAACATCCCACTCTCACACTTAGACAGATCAACATAACACAGAATCAACAAAGAAACAAGAGAATTGAATGAAGAGATGGACAGACTAGAGCTCTTGGACATTCTCAGAGCTCTTCACCCCCCAAAATTGGAATACACATTCTTTTCAAATCCATACAACACGTACTCAAGGATAGACCACGTTAGGCCACAAAGACAGAATCAATAAATTCAAGAGCACTGAAATCATCCCAAGTATCTTCTCAGACCACAGTGGAGTTAAACTAACATTTAACAACAAACAGAAAATTATTAAAAGTCACGTAATTTGGAAACTAAACAACCTACTGCTTAAGAACCACTGGGACAGAGAGACACTCAAGCAGGAAATACAAATGTTCCTGGAAACAAATGAAAATGAAGACACAAGCTATCAAAATATTTGGGACACAGCTAAAGCAGTACTGAGAGGGAAACTCATAGCCATACAATGACATATTAAACAACAAGAAAAAACCCAAATAAACAACCTTACTGCACACCTTAAGGACTTAGAGGAAGAGGAACAAAGGAACCCTAAAGCAACCAGAAGGACAGAAATCACCAAAATTAGAGAAGAAATAAACAACATTGAAAATAAGAGAACCATACAGAAGATCAATGAAGCCAAATGCTGGTTCCTTGAAAAATTAAACAAGATTGACAAACCCCTAGCCAGACTTACTAAACAAAAAAGGGAGAAGACTCAAATTCATAGAATTGTAAACAATAGAGGAGATATCACAACGGACACCACAGAAATCCAGAAAATCATGTGAGACTTCTATGAAGAACTATATGCCACCAAGCTAGAAAATCTGAAAGAAATGGAAGAATTCCTAGAAGCATATGCCCTTCCAAAACTGAACCAAGAAGAACTACAAAACCTAAATGCACCAATCACACACAAAGAAATCGAAAGTGTAATTAAGAACCTCCCCAACAACAAAAGTCCTGCACCAGATGGCTTCACAAATGAATTGTATAAAACCTTCAGGAAACAGTTAATACCCGTACTCCTAAAGCTTTGCCATAGATCGAAGAAACAGGGACACTCCCTTCCACCTTCCATGAACCCAATATCACTTTGATACCAAAAGCAGATAGAGACCCCCCAAAAAAGGAAAACTACAGACCAATATCTCTGATGAACATAGATGCCAATATGTTAAACGAGATCTTGGCCAACCGGATACAGCAGCATATCAAAAAGAATGTTCATCACGACCAAGTGGGATTCATCCCAGGAATGCAAGGCTGGTTCAACATACGTAAGTCTATCAATGATATTCACCACATCAATAAAAGCAAAGCCAAAAACCACATGATTATCTCAATAGATGCAAAGAAAGCCTTTGACAAAATTCAACACCAATTAATGCTCAAAACTCTACAAAAAATGGGAATAGATGGGAAATTCCTCAAGATAGTAGAATCCATATATAGCAAACCTGCAGCCAACATCATACACAATGGACAGAAGTTGAAAGCATTTCCCCTCAGATCAGGGACTAGACAGGGCTACCCACTATCACCATTACTCTTCAACAGAGTATTGAAAGTTCTTGCCATAGCAATCAGGCAAGAGAAAGAAATCAAAGGAATACAGATTGGAAGGGAAGAAGTCAAACTCTCACTATTTGCAGATGACATGATAGTATACATAGAAAAACCTAAAGAATCCAGCAGAAAGCTACTGGAAGTTATTAGGCAATATAGTAAGGTGTCAGGCTACAAAATCAATGTACAAAAATCAGTGGCATTTCTCTATGCAAACACTAAAACTGAAGAAGAAGACATCCAGAATCACTCCCATTCACTGTTGCAACAAAATCAATAAAATACCTAGGAGTAAAGCTGACCAAAGAAGTGAAAGATGTGTATACTGAAAACTATGAGTCACTCTTCAAGGAAATAGAAACTGATACCAAAAAATGGAAAGATATCCCATGCTCAGGGATTGGAAGAATATCATTAAAATGAATATTCTCCCCAGAGCCATATACAAATTTAATGCGATACTCATCAAAGTTCCACCAAGCTTCTTCAAGAGAATAGAACAAAAACTATATTCATTTATCTGGAACCAGAAAACACCTAGAATTGCCAAAACCATCTTGAGGAAAAGAAACAGAAACGGAGGCATCACACTCCCAGATCTCAAACTATATTATAATGCCAATCATCATCAAAACAGCCTGGCACTAGAATTAAAATAGGCACACAGACCAGTGGAACAGAATTGAAAGCCCAGATCTAAACCCCCACACCTATGGACATCTCATCTTTGATAAGGTGGCCCAAAGTATTAAATGAAAGGAGACTCTCTTCAATAAATGGTGCTGGGAAAACTGGGTTCTAACATGCAGAAGAATGAAATTGAACCACCTTATCTCACCAGAAACAAAAATCAACTCCAAATGGATCAAAGACCTGGATGTCAGACCGGAAACTGTCAAATACTTAGAGGAAAACATTGGTGAAACACTTTCCCACCTAAACCTCAAGGATATCTTTGATGAAACAAACCCGATTGCAAGGAAGACTAAAGCAGAAACAAACCAATGGGATTACATCAAATTGAAAAGCTTCTGCACAGCCAAAGAAACTATCACACAAACAGACCCCTCACAGAATGGGAGAAGATCTTCACATGCCATACATTAGACAAGAGACTAATCACCAAAATATACAGAGAACTCAGCAAACTTAGCACCAAAAAGCAAATGATCCCATGCAAAAATGGGCAGAGGATGTGAACAAGACATTCACTTCAGAGGAGATCCAAAAGGCTAACAAACATATGAAAAACTGTTCCAGGTTGCTGATTGTCCGAGAAATGCAAATAAAGACAGCATTGAGATACCACCTCACTCCTGTGAGAATATCATACATCAAAAATGACAGCAGCAACAAATGGTGGACAGGCTGTGGGGACAGAGGAACCTTTCTACACTGCTAGTGGAAATGTAAACTGGTCCAGCCTCTCTGGAGAGGAGTCTGGAGAACTCTCACAAGGCTAGACATATACCTTCCATATGACCCAGTAATTCCTCTCCTGGGGATATACCCCAAGGATTCCATAACGCCCAACCAAAAAGATGTGTGTACATCTATGTTCATAACAGCACAATTCATAATAGCTAAAACCTGGAAGGAACCCAGGTGCCCAACAGCAGATGAGTGGCTGAGAAAGCTGTAGTACATATACACAATGGAATACTATGCAGCTATTAAGAACAATGAGCCCACCTTATCTGACCCATCTTGGACAGAGCTAGAAGGAATTATGTAAATTCAGCTAAGTCAGAAAGATAAAGATGAGTATGGGATGTCCCCACTCATCAACAGAAGTTGAAAAAGAAGAACAGAAAGGGAAACTGAAAGCAGGATCTGATTAAATTGAGAGCAGGGCACCAATGTAAAAACCCTGTGGTGAAGGGGAGGGTGGCCATTGGGCTTCCTGGCACAGTGGGGAGTGGGGGGTGGGGGTGGGTGATGGGGATGAAACACACTCTTTTGGTGATGGGAGTGGTGTTTATGTACAATCCTATTAAAGTGTAAACATATAAACCACTATTTAATTAATATGAGAGGCGAAAAACTGAAATGTCTACAACTTCTTAAAACACAGACTGAGTCTTTTTAATACATAGGCTGTCTTTGATATGTTGTCTCTCCCAAAAGCCTAGACCAGGGAGAACAGAAGCAACTGGTAGCACAGCGATATACAAAATGCTGGGTATTATACCCCAAACCCTATCAAAGGGACTTTCCAAAGTTAACCCTATCAGCAAATAATGTGATGATAATAATAACTATCTATTGTCTTCTTGAACCCTAAGACAATAAGAACCTCACATTTCCACTATAGAACCTATATTTCCCCCAGTCCTGGGACCTTAGGGTGGGGCCCACTTTTCTGCATGCTGCTCTCAATTCAAATCAAATAATATTGTATCCGCGGATCGCAAGCTAATCAACACGAGTGCCACCCCAGCATGCTTCACTTCAGACTGTGACCAGAGACTCCTGGTGTGGAATGACAACCCTTCAACTTCATCACTCGGGTGAGACCTTTCCTTTCATAGTATTCTCTAATTCCATTCCAGGTGTTCCACTCCCCAATAAAGTCCCCAAACCGAGGTATAGTCCAGGTCCCCTGAGATAGAGCATAGGTTCACCCGTGCCCATAAACTAGGGGGAAAATATATACCTGAAAGCAGAAGTACACAAGAGCATGCAGGGAATACCCCCCAACACCTCATCTGCACTATTCCAGTCTTTAGGACCATGATTGTTCAACAATTTGTTTGGCTTTCTATGTTAACTCTCTTTTCAGCCACTAGATTCTGGATGCCAGCAAGATGCTGACCAGACTTCCCTGGACAGAGGACCCCATCAATGTGTACTAGAGGTCCACTTCCTCAGAGCCCCACCCTACTAGGGAAAGAGAGAGGCAGACTGGGAGTATGGATCGACCAGTCAATGCCCATGTTCAGT
The DNA here is from genome assembly GCF_950295315.1 of Erinaceus europaeus. NCBI lineage: Eukaryota > Metazoa > Chordata > Mammalia > Eulipotyphla > Erinaceidae > Erinaceus > Erinaceus europaeus. The sequence goes on along the minus strand of NC_080169.1, from coordinate 65,615,247 downwards.
GGAGAAGCAATTACAGAAGCCAGACCTTCCACCATCTGCAACCCACAAAGACCCTGGATCCATACTCTCAGAGAGATAGAGAATGGGAAGGCTATCAGGGGAGGGGATGGGATATGGAGATCCGGTTATGGGAATTGTGCGGAATTGTACCCCTCTTATTCTATGGTTTTGTTAATGTCTCCTTTCTTAAATTAAAAAAAAAAAAGAAAAAAAAAACAACAGTAGAGGGTGATGTCCAATATTTCAAGTAGGAAATCAAACACATTAAAAAATTAAAAAATAATAATTCAATTGTAAACAATGCAGTAATGTTCACATATAAAAAGGAAAATTTACTCAAATTTATTGCTGTTCCCAAAATGTATTTATTTGATGTTAATTTTATTTTTACTTTTGAAAAAAGTCTTTGGTGGGGAGTCAGGTGGTAACACAGCAGATTAAGTGCACATGGCACAAAGCGCTAGGACCTGCATAAAGATCCCGGTTTGATCCACAGGCTTCCACCTGCAGGGGAGTATCTTCACAGGTAGTGAAACAGGTCTGCAGGTGTCTATCTTTCATTCTCCCTCTCTGTCTTCCCCTCCTCTCTCCATTTCTCTCTGTCCTATCCAACAACTACGACATAAATAACAACAACAATAATAACTACAACAATACTAAAAAACAAGGGCAACAAAAAGGGAAAATAAATAAATAAAATATATATATTTTAGAGTCTTTGCTTTCTTGCCACTATTCAGTATTAAACTGGTGAAAGCCTGGATGGTTTACACTAGTAATCAGTTTCTTCAGCATTGAAAATAAAAAATGAAAAAAAGACTAGTATAGTAATGGGCTCTTTAGAATAAATCTAAAGTAATACTACTAACTATCTACAAAACAGAGACTCCACAACTCTTCATATGAACTTTTCCAGCCTTTAGGTTCATGATTAGTCAACAATTTTTTGGCTCTATATTTTAACTCTTTTTTTCAGCCACCAGGTTCCAGATGCTAACATGATGCCAACCGGACTTCTCTGGGCAGAGGACGCCACCAATGTGTCCTGGAGTTACGTCCCACTACGTAAAGAAAGAGACAGGGTGGGAGTATGGATCAACCTGCCAATGCCTATGTTCAGAGGGGAAGCAATTACAGAAGCCAGACCTTCCACTTTCTGTACCCTATAGTGACCCTGTGTCCATACTACCAGAGGGATAAACAATAGGAAAGCTATCAGGGGAGAGGATGGGATATGGAGTTCTGGTGGTGGGAATTGTGTGGAGTTGCACCCCTCTTATACAATGGATTTTGTTAGTGTTTCCTTTTTATAAATAAAAATTTTTAAAAATTGTCACAATTTTAATTTGATTCAACTGAAATTCTGTCAAAGTATTAATCTTTAATTTTCTTGTTCTTCCATTTGCTAATGATAAATGTGACATCAACAACATCTTTGTCTAAAGGAATATTTTATTATGTACTTTATTTTGTTTGTTTGTCTTTGCCACCAGTGTTATTGTTGGAGCTCCATGCCTGCAGAGCAGATCTACTACTCTGGTGGTATATTTCTCCCCTTTTATTTTATTTGACAGAGTAAAAAGAAATTGAGAGGGGCAGGGGAGATAGAAAGTGTTAGAGAGACACCTGTAGCACGGCTTTACCTTTGGTGAAGCTTCCCTCCTGCTTGAATGGAGGTCCTTGCACATGGAAACATACGCACTCAACCAAGTACACCCTTGCTTGGACCTTTTGTTTTTTTCATCTTTTGTATCATCTTATTGGAGAGGGATGATTTACAGTATAGTTACTAAGTATAAATGGTGTCATTCTCATGCAAATTTTGTCCCTTTCAACTAACAAAGTCTCCCACCATCAACTTTTTCCTGGAGACTTGCTTACTTTTTAGTCACTGTGAATGAATTTTCACACCCTGTTGATTTCAAAACTATTTTTAGTGGTAAGACAGGTGCTCAGTGAGTATTGCACATTCCTTGCAAGCATTAGGACCTTCATTAGGAGTTTCATCCTAGGCAGAAAATAAGACTGACTGGCAGAGCTCAGGCTGTCCTCTCTTCAACCTTCCCTGCCCTCCACTCATCTAGTAAATCTTTAAAATCCATTATTAGTAAAGTATTTCAAATGACTATTTTTGAAATTATTTATTTTTAAAAAGGACACATTGACAAAACCATAGGATAAGAGGGGTACAACTCCACACAATTCCCACCACCAGAACTCCATATCCCATCCCCTGCCTTAATAGCTTTCCCTATTTTTTAACCCTCTGGGAGTATGGACCCAGGGTCATTATGGGATGCAGGTGGAAGGTCTGGCTTCTGTAATTGTTTCCCTGCTGAACATGGGTGTTGGCAGGTCTGCCTCTCTCTTTTCCTAGTGGGGTGGGGTTCTGGGGACTCAGAGCTCTAGGACACATTGGTGGGGTCGTCTGTCCAGGGAAGTGTGGTAGGCATCATGCTAGCATCTGGAACCTGGTGGCTGAAAAGAGAGTTAACATATAAAGCCAAACAAGCTGTTGATTAATCATGAACCTAAAGGCTGGAGTAGTGCAGAGGAAGAGTTGGCGGGTCTATGTTCTGTAGATAGCTAGTAGGCATATTTTAGTTATATTCCAAAGGGACTATGGCTATACTAGTTTTCTTTTTTTTTTTTTCCCCCTGAGCCTGAAATCTGATATGCAGGTCGATACTAGTTATAGTCTGGGGAGATGATGTCATGGCTGGAAAATGAACAAGAAAGCTGGATTATGGAAGAGAGTAGCTCCCAAATATGGGAAAGTTGTATAAATATTGTTGACTGTAAACCCCATTGATTTGATCTAATCTGGGGCCCATATTCAGCTTAGGAGCCTATATGACCTCTGCATCACTATAGATCTGAGCTCACATTCTGTGGTCAACATTCCAAGCTGCCCCAATATCAGAACCTATCTTCCTCAAGTGTAGCATAGAGTATGTTGTCCAACCTCCCTTCAGAAGATGGAAAATTATCTGCTGTTGTTGATACAAGTTGAGGGCAAAGTCCTATAGGGGTCCATACAGGGGTCTCTTTGTTGTTCCTGATATAGATGACGGTAACAATGGAGAGAGGAATTTATTCAAGGTCTAGACCATCATGTCTGTTTGGGAATCTCAGGACTCCCTGACTAGGGCCCCAGCTGATGGGGTGGCCTGATAGTGACTAAAGAGTCATCGTTAAAGTATGCCAGTCTCTTGTCCTTATTCAACTTTTGCAGTATTTGCTTTGATAAGGATAGCTTGGGAGTGAGTGAGGGAAGTATAATAGGAAATAGGTGAGGAGGGTATCTAAGTCTAAGTAGACACTATTTCATTGTGAACTTCATACTGACTCACTGAAGACAATGTGTACTTTTGCTTTCAGTTTTATTTATTTGCCCTAATTTATGGATACATGTAAACATACGCCCTTTCTCAGGGGACCTGGTCTATATTTAGGTTTTGAGACTTTGTTAGGAAGTGAACCACATGGAATGGAATTAGAAAATCCTATGAAAGGAAAGGTCTCACCCGAGTAATGAGGGTGAAGGGTTGACATTCTATGCCTGACATCTCTGGACACAGTCTGAAGTGAATCATACTGAGGTGGTACTTGTTGCTTTGTCAAATGACTATTTTTAAAGAAGACTTCTTAGGAGACCTTATTCAGGTAACAAAATGGTAGGTGATTTAAAAAATTCGCATCTCAAATTCTAGATCTCCATTTTATTTCCAATTGTCAAGCTTTTTTTTTTTTTTTTTTTAATTTGCTATGAACAGAACTGTCAGTTTGATTTGGAAGCTATTCTAATTCAAGAGTTCATTATCTCTCCTCTTCAACCTTTTGAATGTCTTGTCACTTGTTATATCCATCATAAAAAGCTAGCCAGGAATACTTCTGATTTCCAGTTGTCAATTTATAGAGGCAGTGGATGTGTGCACATCATTTTCTCATGTGTTCCCTCTGTGTTTCCTTTCTAATAAGTCAAAAGCTAAGGAAAGTGATTTTATTTGCATCTCCCAATAAAGAGTAAAGAATTTAAATCATAACTGGATCATTTGCAAGTCTATTGAATATTCTTGTTCAGTAATAACATTATAAAAAGCACAGAATATTTTCATTATACCAGTTCCTAATAAAATTTGAAAATTTAATAAATATGCTGCTTAGCATTTGAGTCCCCTTACAAAAGAGAACTGAGACATAAATATAAGCTTAAGAAATTATGGAAAGTTCTATGATATTCCTTAATGAGTTATACACACACAACAGAGTATTGGAATCTAAGATATCTATCTACAGAGATTCTTACAGATAAAAAAATAAATGTTTAATACTAAGAATAACTGTATGTCAACATAAAAATCTTAAAAACTTTTTCTAAGGAATCTTTTCTTTCTTATATGATACTGTGTAATGAATCCAGGGCTTCATCCATGTAAGTCAGGTGTCCTATTATGGAGCCACCTTTAAAAAAAAAAAATTTGTTACAGATTGTATAATAACTCCCCGAGGAGGGTTCATGCCTTGCCATCTGTATCCACCAGTTCAAGTTTCTAGCATATTACAGGTGACAAGAACAGCATCAACAAAATATTTATTTATTCATATATTTATTTATGAGATGGGATGGAGAGAGTGAAGAACAGAGCACTGCTCAGCAATAGCATAAAGTGGTGTCTGGGATTGAGCCCCTATACCTCTGGCATCTCGTGCCTGCTGCTTCAAAGGTCAAAGTTCATGACCTAAATTTCATTTCAACTTATAGTGTTTCAGGAATATGTCATGTGTATAAGTTATTGCAGCTACCACCAAAGTCCCAACCTTGATAACCACTATAGTTCTTACAAGGTCTTACAGACTTTGGTTATCAATTATTTTTATAAGCTCATTTGATTTAATTAATTTTTTTTCACATGTGAATAAAATCATCTCATAGTTATATTTTAGTCTATGGCCATACCACCCTAAACACACCGAATCTCCTCCAGTAGCTATCTTTTACGTCTTTATTTTACTTAACATAATCACCTCTAGCTCCCTCCATTTTGTCTCAAATGATATAATGTCATCTATTTTATAAAATTTTTAAACTTTAAAAAAATTAATTAATCTATTAATCTTTTGAAGAGAGCTAGAGAAATCAAGAGAGGGTGGAGAAATAGAGGGAGAGAGTCAGAGAGACACTTCTTGCAGCCCTGCTTTACCGCTCGTGATGCTTCCCCACAACAGTTGGGACCAGGGGTTTGAACCTAGGTCCTAATGCTCTGTAATGTAAGCACTTAACCAGGTGCTCCACTGCCTGGCCCCAGTTTCATCTATTTTAAAGAGAAGTATTCATTTAGTATATTCCATAATTTTTTTATTCAGCCTTCTGTTTTGGGGGAAGTGGGTTGCTCCCACATGTTGACTATTGTGAATGATGTGTCTATGAACATAAGGAATTATATATTCTTTTCAGTAAGTACTTTCAACCCATTTGGATCTATGCTTAGGAGTGGCATTGTTAGATGATAAGGTATTCCCATTTAAATTGGGAAAAGACACGATAATGTATGAATTGACTTTTTTATCAAAGACTGTTTTGTGAATAAAAAAGTCACCAGGAAAGTCAAATTCATGAATTCTTTAGTCAAAATTAGTATTTTATTTATTATTTATTGGATAGAGAAAGAAAGAAATTGAGATGGGAGAAGAAGCAGAATGGAGAGAAGAGGAAAGGTGAGTGGAAGTGAGGGAAGAGAGAGAGAATGTGTGAGAGGGAGAAAGAGGTCTATACCACTGCTTCACTACTAGTGAAGCTTTCTACCTGCAGGTGGAGTACTTGGGTCTCGAACACTGGTCCTTGTGCATTGTAACATGTATACTCAATGGAGTGTTACTGTCTGGCCCTCTTTAATCAAAATTAAAGTGTCACTCAAGTTTACTGGTAGTCATAAACTGAAAAAGCTTAAAAGCCTACCAGAAAAGCTAAGTTTTCGGGGCAGGGTGGTGGTGCACCTGGTTGATCACACAGGTTATAATGCATAAGGACCTGGATTTGAGCCCCTGATCCTCACCTGCATGGGGAAAGCTTAATGAGTGGTGAAGCAGGGCTATAGGTGTCTGTCTCTCTCCCTCTCTACCACCCCCGTCCCTCTCAATTTCTGACTATTTCTCTCCAAGAAAACAAATAAAGATAATTTAAAATAAAAAAGGAATACATCTCTTTAAAAAGCTAAATTTTCACAACAAGCCATATTACACTTGCATAATGAAGTGATTTTATAGAAAACAATAGCAGTGGGGCTGGGTGGTGGGGCACTTGGTTGAGTGCACATGTCATGATGTACAAGGACCCAGATTTGAGCCCACAGTCCCCACTGCAGGGGGAAAGCTTCACAAGTGGTGAAGCAAGGTTGCAGGTGTCTCTGCCTCTCTCCCTCTCTTATCACTCTTCCCTCTTAATTTTTGGCTATCTCTATCCAGTAAGTAAATAAAGACAATAAAAACTTTTAAAAAATGTCACCAAAAATAAAACATTAGCAGTTATAACTGTCAATAGTTAATATACAATTTTGTTTTTCAGTGAGATATAACTTTTTCATAATTCTACATATTGTGATGGGTCAACATATTCCACAGTTTTTATTGAGAGAGTAGGATGCTTCACAATTTAACTAGGGAAGACTATTACAAATAAATCACTTTTACAATGTACACAGGAAACAGTTATCTGCTCTGACTAGTAAAATTCACCAAGAAACCAGTACCATTTTGGATATAGGTCAATGTGACCAAGTGACTAAAAAGATCAATGAGATTACAAGAGTAATTTGCCTTCTCTTAAAGATAACAAAACATACTTCAGTAACTGTCAATTTCAATTTTAACTTTTGCAGAGTCTAGTTATTCAGTAAGTAACATAGGGAATTTTCTATGAAAACACTCAATTATTTTTCTTATAGGTGTCTAGACTTGAAAATAAGTTATCCTTCCAATTCAACTCTATTTGTCTTTGGAGTGTAATGAGTATGAATTGATTTCCCTATCATTGCAAGAGGACTGAAATCAAGATGAAGTAAAATGCAAAAATGAACCTTGCAAATACAAATTTAACAGCCAATTATTTCTAAACTATACCTTTTCAGAATGAACAGTACAAAGTCCAACTTAACTTTCTCATTTTTTTTTCTAACAGCTATCTTTTTAAAGCTGAGGTTTTAAAACTAGCAATTTTTCAGTGAAAGTGAACACATTTTTTAGACCAGGCTGTTTTAACAAATTCTGTAGTCTAGGCAAAATTAATTTCCTCATAAATCTAGAGACTAGGAAGTCCAGATGAACAAGGAGTTTGTTGATTTTATTCTTGATGAGAATTTTCTCTCTAGCTTCCAAATGACTACCTTCTCACTGTGTCCTGATATGACCTTAACTCTGTGTACATATGTACCTCTTCTTTTAAAGTTACCAGTCTCACTCAATCCTATCAATCCTACCATAATTCCCAAGTCTCATTAACTCATTTAACTATAATTTCCACTTTTGTAAAAAAAAAAAAATTATTAGGGGCCATGGTAGCACACCCAACTAAACATATGTCGCAATGTATGAGGATCTGGGCTTAATTCTTCAGTGCTCACAGGCAGGGAGGAAAACTTCAGAAGTGGTGAAACAGTATTTCAGGTGTCTCAAGCCCTCTCTCTCCCTCTTTTTTTCTTTCTCTCTGTCTCTCTTTGCCCCCCCCCCCGCCTCCCTATATCTCTATCTCTATAAGAACAAAAGGGGAGTTACTGGAAGCAGTAGAGACATCAATGTTTTATCTAATTCTGTATGTTGGGAGAGATGCGTTAATAAATGGTTCATATTTTATGTGTTCTAGTATTAGTACAGCAATTTGTAAGAAAATAATCTAGTAAAGCAAATCCATTGCCTTGACAAGTTTCATAGACATCAATCTGTATGACTACTGAAAACATATCTTGGCTATCAAAAGGAATATCATGTGATAAAAGTCTTAATTATAAGTTTCTATAATGCCAATAATTACTTTGCTTACTTATCAGGATATTGCAAGAACAAAACAATCTAGTTCCTAAAAGTATAGTATAAGTTGAGGTTCCTTACTAAAACATTCCCTCACTAGCATATATTCTTTTGAAATAATTATAATTCAAGAAATAAATATAAGCATATATTTCTATCAATAAAGGCCTATAGAATATTCTATGAAAACACTTCAATATGAGGGCCAGGCAGTGGCACAATAAGTGCACACAGTACAAAGCACAAGGACTCACGCAAGGATCCCTGTTTGAGCTATAAGCTCCCCACTTACAGGGGTGTCGCTTCACAAGCAGGTCTGCAGGGGTCTATCTTTCTCTTTCTCACCCTTCTCTCTCAACTTCTTTCTGTCCTATCCAATAAAAAATGAAAAATGGCCACCATGAACAGTGGATTCATAGCCCTGGAGGCACAAACTTTTTTTTTCAATACTCAGATCTGATGTGTTTGAAAATTAACTACTATAATTAAAAAAAACAAAATAAGTAATAATATTGAGCCCCCCTTTTAAAAACTAACTTCTATCCCTGACTAACTATTATTAAATAGAAAGATCAAGTGTGGTTGGGATGGCCTCTAAAATAAAAATATCAAGCAGTAAAATTCTTAAACCATCCCTATAGTACTGTGAAATGTTAAATACATTAATGAGAAAAACTAATTACATTTCAATTTAAGAGTCTTTAAGAAGTAATTGCCTTTGGGAAATTAGAGTATCTATGAGAATGTAGGTACACTCTGTCTTTCTGTGAAAGAAGATGCTGTTTCCTTCAGTTACGCCTTCAATAAAAGTACACCTTCACATTTATTAAATTCAGAAACCTAGAACAATCCTGTAAGTCTGGTATGTTCCAATGAACTGCATGAAAAATACCAGTAATTATTAAATTTTCAAGCTCTTGTTGACATTTCTGATTATAATCCTTTGTCATTTATCCACACAGCCCACAACAATGGATATGAATTTCAAAGAAGTACAGGCCAGGCAAGGTCGGAGTCTTACTGATGAGATTTCAGAAAAGAAGGGGAAGCCAATATTAAGATAAATGGGACTAAATAAATAATACAAAGGAGAACTTCTTATCCTTTAAAAAGATATGCCATATGCCAGAGTGTGTCTTACACATTATGAAGACATATATTTAAATATTTCATCTTACTGATTTTCAATGTAATCAATTTAATACTATTTAGTCTCTCAGACTATAGAAATCATCCTTTAAATTACTAACAGAATATTTTAAATGGGAAATAAAATAAAATATAAAAATAATTTATATAAACTCAACCATATAGTATGAAACAAAAAAACTATATATATATATATATCATATATATATCATATATATATATATACTATGTGACGATATTCTTTTGAACATGTATCATATTAGATGTGTGTAACATTATGAAATAGATGGAGACTTTAATAATGTACATGATTTAAAATGAAAAGAGATCAAAAGTATATGAAAATGATTAACACAGAAAGAGAATACCTTACAATTTCCTTAGGACAATTCTGACTCCCAAGTAACAGAGCTAAGTTGACTCAAGAGTAAAATATCAGAAAATTTCCTTTATCATTGTCACTTAAAATATGAAATTTGGAATTCGAACTTGCTTGGAGTCTAAGTCCTTCATATTTATAGGCAACTTATTTTTTAAATATTTATTTGTTTATTCCCTTTTGTTGCCCTTGTTGTTCTATTGTTTTAGTTATTATTGTCGTTGTTGGATAGGGCAGAGAGAAATGTAGAGAGGTAGGGAAGACAGAGAGGGGGAGAGAAAGATAGACGCCTGCAGACCTGCTTCTCTGCTTCTGAAACGACACCCCTACAGGTGGGGAGCAGGGGCTCTAACAGGGATCCTTATGCCAGTCTTTGCGCTTTGTGCCACATGCTAAACTTAACCCACGGCGCTACCGCCCGACTCCCAGGCAACACTTTTTTAATATGTATGTATGTATTTATTTATTTATTTTTCCCTTTTGTTGCCCTTGTTTTATTGTTGTAGTTATTATTGTTATTATTGATGTCGTCGTTGTTGGATAGGACAGAGAGAAATGGAGAGAGGAGGGGAAGACAGAGAGGGGGAGAGAAAGATAGACACCCGCAGACCTGCTTCACCACTTGTGCAGCGACTCCCCTGCAAATGGGGAGCTGGGGGCTCCAACCTGTAGCCTTAGCCACAGGTGAGTGAGTGATTGCAGGATGTATAGTCAGTGGATGGAAAGGGGATACTAGAGATATCCCCACGGCTTAAGAAATTAAGTGAGGGTATATATTCAGCTTCATGGGGGTGGGGGAGGGTGGGGGCTGGGACACAGTCTTTTGGTGGTGGGAATGGTGTTTATGTACACTCCTATTAATTTGTAGTCATATAAATAACGATTTAATTAATATAAGAGGGGAAAAATTGATTTAATGTCTCAAAAATTTTAATGCACAAACCATAGGCTGAGTCTTTGCTATGTTGACTCTCTTAAAAGCTTAGACCAGAGAGAACAGAAGCAACTGGTGGAACAGCTATATACAAATAATGTCAAAGGACATAAAATAGGGTGATGGTGTGTATGATACAGCAAATCCTAACAACGAGATATTTTCAAAGTTAACCCAGTTGCCAAACAATGTGATTATAGCAATAACTATCTATTGCCTTCTTAAACCCTAAGACAGCAGGAACCTCGCACTTCCTCCATAGAGTCTACTATTTCCCCCAGTCCTGGAACCGCTAGGGGAGAGCTCACTTTCCTGCATGCTTATCTCAAGTCATACCAAATGATAGTGCATCTGCTGATCCCAACCTAATCAATGCAGGGAGTACCACCTCGTCATGCTTCACTTCAGACTGTGTCCAGAGATATCAGGCGTGGAATGTCAACCCTTTAGCCTTATTACTTGGGTGAGACCTTTCCTTTCAGAGGATTCTCTAATTCCAATTCAGGTGGTTCACTTCCTAACAAAGTTCCAAAACCTAGAAATAGACCAGGTCCCATGAGATAGGGCATATGTTCACATGTATTCATAAATGAGGGCACTTAAATACAATAATAATAAAAAAGAAATTATTCTTAGTGTGGCAACCAGCACCATTTTGGAAGCTATAAAGTGGACTAAATTGTCAGTGGCAGGAGGCCAGGGAATTTCTGGTTGCTTAACCTTTGAATTCAGATTCATCAGGATATTGAACTGTCCACAAGGAATCAACCTGTGTTCAAAGAGAAAACCTGGCTAAGAAATACATCCCAGTGATCTGTTTAGACCCCAGCAGCTGACTAGGAGAGTTTATCCTGCCTATTCTTTGAACATTGAAAAGAAAATAATTCTTCCATGTTGTTACTTGCCAGAGGCTGGAAATATAGCAGTGAGACCTTATATTGATACCAGCTAAGCAGTATGTGATAGAATCTCATCCTCCTCTACCCCTCCTATATATATATATATATATATATATATATATATATATATATATATATATATATATATATATATATATATATATATATTTCAAGACCATCGCCACAGTGCCACCTGCTGGCTCAACAACAGAAACCATGGTAAATGTGCAAGCTTAGAAGTTTAATTATGTATGAAATTATAAACGATCAGACAGACACAGAAAAAAAAAGACAAGGATAGAATTCAGAATTTTCATTCAAGAAACTAAATTTAACATATAGACACAGATCCAAGAACTCAATGATAATTTCACCAAAGAGTTATAATATGTGTGTGGAAGGGGTGGGGGGCACAACTTAAAGCAGATGTGCAGGGTATGAAGGGTGCTTTGGATGCAGTTTAGGCTCAAGTATCAGACCTAGGAAGTATACTAAATCATGTTGAGAAGGTAATCACAGGGCTAGAAGATGCAAATGTTGCACTGTGAATTTAAAGCTGTAGGAGAGGAAAGGTTTAGGAAAAATAAAAGCACTTCTCCGTGAAAAGCAGACTTGATCAGAAAGACAAATGTGAGTTATTAGGACCCCGGAGAATGAAGAGAGGAGCAGAGAACATATATTCAAAGAAATTAGGGCAGAAATTTCCACATTTGGGCAATATTCAAAATATAGACATCCAGGAAGCTGAATGAGCAACAAGTTCCTGAATCCAAAATGGAATGTACCCAGACACATCATAGTAAAACTATCCAAAAATAAAGATAAATAAGAAGTATTACAGGCTGCCAGGGAAAGGAAGAAACTGACTTACAGTGGTAGAACCATCAGACATTCATTCAATTTCTCCCGATAAACCATAGAGGCAAGGAGGAGTAGAATGACATATACAAAGATAAGAATTGCCAGTCAAAAATACTCTACTAATCTTGGTAAATTACCCTTCAAGTACTGAGGGAGAAGTAAATATCTTTTCAAACATTCAGAAACAGAAAGAATTTGCCACTACTTATCCTGGTTTGCAAGAATTACTGAGAAGAATAACACATTCAGTCTTTGGCATTGTGGAGTTCCAAGGAAATTATCATCTTATATCTGAATATGTTACCTGTCATAAATTCATTTTCTTCCATTTGATTTTTCATCTCCATTTGTATATTACTTTTGGATATTATCACTGTATTACAATAGCTCAATTAAGAAGTTTAATTACTCCTAATGCAATGCCAATAGAATGTTATACCATTGCCATTATTTTACTACGGTATTTCATTTTTGTTTGTATAAATGCTGTATATTTAAATACAATAGTGTTTTATGCAAAAAAGTAGAAGCAAAGGAAATCCTACTTACAATAAGATGATCATTAGTAAAATAGAACTAGGAACAAAACAACAACAGGGAAAAACAGACAAAGGAAGGGGGCAGCAAAATTGGCAGAGCTATACAACCAAATGTTGGTGAACCAAGGCCAATTTAAGAAAGACTTTTGTAGGTAAAGTTATAAGACATTGTTAAAAGAAACAGAAAATGACACACAGAAATGAAAGAACATTCCTGGATTGGAAGAATAAAGAAAATTAAAATGTGCATTCTACAAAAAGCAGCCTATAGTTTCAGTGCAATCCCTACCAATATATATATATATATATATATATATATATATATATATATATATATATATTTTTTTTTTTTTTTTTTTCCCTCCAGGGTTATTGCTGGGCTCGGTGCCTGCACATGAATCCACCGCTCCTGGAGGCCATTTTTCCCCCTTTAGTTGTTGCAGCCTCGTTGTGGTTATTATTGCCATTGTTGACGTTACTTTGTTGCTGGATAGGACAGAGAGAAATGGAGAGAGGAGGGGAAGACAGAGAGAGAGGGGAGAGAAAGATAGACACCTGCAGACCTGCTTCACCGCCCGTGAAGCGACTCCCCTGCAGGTGGGGAGCCGGGGGCTCCAACCGGGATCCTTACGCTGGTCCCTGCGCTTTGCGCCACGTGCACTTAACCCACTGCGCCACCACCCGACTCCCCCTACCAATATTTTTATGACATTTTTTTCAAGGAAATTGAACAATGTGACCAAAAACTTGTATGTAACGAATATATATATAAATAATAATTTTAAAAACCATGAATAGCTAAAGAGCTGAGAAAAAAGTAATCATGTTCTCTGGCTTCAGTTTTTATTAAAGCAATAATAATTAAAATAGTGTAGTGCTGGAATAAAAATGGACAGTTGAATTATTGGAACAAAATTGAAAGCCTAGAAATGAGTTTACCTAGTTTAGTGACAAAAATGAGTTTACCTAGTTTATGACAAAAAGATCAAAACCATTCAATGGGAACAGAAGATCTCTTCAACAAATGATATTGGCAAAATTGGACAGCCACATGTAAAAAAAAATACCTGAACACCACTTAAACATCATAAACTAAAATCAAATCAAAATGAATCAGAGAAATGGATATTAGATAAGAAACTTTAAAGTATTGAGGAAAATATCACTGTAAAATTGCAGGATCTTCATAGCAAATATGCATTTTGAGATTCAACCTCTCGGGAATGGGGAATGAAAATAAGTGCAAAAAAATTTTACTTCATCAAACTGAAAAGCTCCTTCACATTGAAAGCAAACTGCGAAGGGATAACAAGATAACCCAGTAAATCTGAGCCATCTGCATCCAGAGCTTAGGAAGTCCTGTATGCACTCTGGGTATCAATTCATTCTATAGTTTCTCTACTTAACAGGAATGCTAGAAATATGTTTTAAAAAATCCCAAATAGTTATTTCTTCTTGCTATTTATTTATATGAGATGACAGGATGAAGGCAAGAGAATGGGTAGCATGACAGAATAAAGCTTTGATTGAAACCATCTGATTTCTAGGTCACAAATTGTCCTCACAGATAAGATTAGGTTGTCCTTAAAAGAATTACTTGTTGGGATTCCCAGGCACTGCCTTCAGTAATGGATAGGATGTATCTGAGAATATTCCTAGCTTCCTTCCATAAATAGCTTATTCTTTTTTCATAGTGAAGCCTTTTCAAATCTTTCATTCAGTGGTTTCCTATTTCTTTAGGTCTATTTTTTATACATTTTCCCCAACACATCTTTTTCTCTTAAGAGCATAATATTTAAGAGGGCGCTATTTATTACCTACATAGTAGGGTGAGACAAAAAACTAAAAGTATAAAATGAGGTAAGAACAACCTTCTTTGTTCACTAGTCCATTAGTTTATGTAAGAATATATTTGTGTACATATGTGGGATGGAGACTGGAGGATGGTTCTGGCTGAAAAAGTAGCTCAGCTAGATAGTGAGCCTGTTTTGCCTTCCATGTGACCTAGAGTCAATCCCAGCCTATCCATTAGAGGAAGCTTCTGTGTTGGGATGTGGGAGAGGATATGAACAGAATATTCTCCACAGAAGAGATTCAAAATGCAAACAAACATTAAAAAAATGTTCCAAGTCATTGATTATAAGAGTAATGCAAATAAAGACAACAGTGAAATACCACTTAACTACTTCGAGAATATCATATGTCAGAAAAGGTAGCAGCAACAAATGCTGGAGAGGTTGTGTGGGTAAGGGAACCCTCCTGCACTGTTACTGGGAATATAAATTGGTCCAATCCCTGTGGAGAGCAGTCTGGAGAACTCTGAGAAAGATAGAAAGGGACCTACCCTATGACCCTGCAATTCCTCTACTGGGGATATATCCTACAGGAACAAATATGCCCATCCAAAAAGATTTGTGTATACCTATGTTCATAGCAGCACAGTTTGTAATAACCAAAACTGGGAAGCAACCTAAGTGTCTAACAACAGATAAGTAGCTGAGTAAGTTATGGTCTATATACACAATGGAATACTACTCAGGTATTAAAAATGGTGAATTCACCTTCTTCACGCCTACTTGGATGGAGCTTGAAGGAATCATGTTAAGTGAGATAAGTTAGAGACAAAAGGATGAACATGGGATGATCTCTCTCACAGGCAGAAGTTAGAAAACGAGATCAGAAGGGAAAACACTAAGCAGAAGTTAGACTGAAGTTGTTGTATTGCACCAAAGGAAGACTCTGGGGTGTGGGTGTTGGGATGGGGGTGGGGGTGGGGGAGAGGTTCAGGTCCTGAAACATGATGGCAGAGGAGGACCTAATGGGGGTTAAATTGTTATGAGGAAAACTGGGAAATGTTATGCATGTACAAACTATTGTATTTTACTGTCAACTGTAAACCATTAATCCAGTAAAGAAATTTAAAAAACAACAACAAATGTGTTTGTGAGCATATAGATGTGTCCATGCACTTTTAGTTCATGTAGAGCTTTCATTTTAAAGAATGTATCTGTTACTTCTAGGTTGTTGCAGTTAACTGGAAAGGCAGAAGTAGTTACTAAAGTGTCATAGACTATCTCCATGAATTTAGTCTCATGAATCACAAACTGAAACCCCATGAATATCATCTACTCATGAAAATCAGATTCCTTCAACAAACTCAGAGTTTACAACATACTCTTATGTTACAAGTAAATAAAATATAATAACATATTTGCTTCCCCTTTCCAAATACGTGATATATAGAAACATGGTATTCCAGTGGATCCTGTATGTTTATTAACATTCTTTTACTTACAGCCCTCATAGATGTCAGTGGGGATGTGGACTGCTGCATGCTGATAGGAAATTTGTCTTCCAAAATTAGCATCCTCAGTAAAAACAGGTTTTATCCTCTGGCTGCCAGGTTCACTGTCATTCTTTTCAGACTATATAAAAGAGACAGAAATAAATAAGATATTGTAACGTTGACTAACAAAGGTCATTTCATATTTAATTCTTCATTACCAAATACATATTTTTAAAAAAGAAGTCTATAAAATATTTTAAAATAATATTATGATGTTATTGAAACTATACCTAACTTACCTCAATTTTCTCAAAGTTGGAGTCACTCAGGATTACTCTTGAGAGGGCCAAAGTTATCCAAATATGTACTTATTAGAATGTGCATTTAAAGAACAGGTTCCTTTAAAAGCTACCATACTAAAACTAATCCTTTGAAATAAATTTTGCCACTCAGGCTATCAAATTAATATTACAGAATTGAGTATGATTCTTAGTTTCATAATCATGTAAGATACAACCTCAAAAAAGTTAGCAATGAAGGATTATTTATGTCACATTGCTCTAATTTTCCATGGTTTGAATGTATCAATTTTAAAAAAGAATAAATGTATACTAAGAAAAAAAAGATGTATTGCAACACTAAGTGCAATTAAATCCTAACTTCAACCAATTTGTCTCCTGAGATAGGAGTGAAGATTCAATCAATAATAATTCAAAAAAAGTCCTACAGGAGTTAAAGGCTGAAGATTAATTTCCTATCTATTATTGGAACTAGGCTCTTGACACTAAATTACCTTGTTACTCTCCTTTGGCTAGAAACTGTGAATCCCATTATTCAAAATATAAACACATACCAGTTTTTAGTTCATTATGTCTGGACTTTTATTTAGCTTAAATATAATGCATTTTACATGCATGTGTTTTAGAACTGTATTTTAATGACTTCATTTTAGAGACAAGTATCCCCCCACATATCAAGACAGTATTCTCAAAACAAAATTTAAACTACATTTGAGTGTTTTAGTAGCACATGGCAGTTGTACATAAAATCAAAAATTGAAAAGACTTCATTGAATTGCCTTCCAAATTTTTGTAAGGCTAATAGACTGCATTAACATTATAAAGTTAGCAGGTCTAGGGAGAAGAAGCTGTGCCCATTTTTTAAAATTTAATTTTATTTATTTATTTTCCCTTTTATTGCCCTTGTTTTTTTTACTGCTGTAGTTATTATTGTTGTAATTGATGTCATCATTGTTGGATAGGACAGAGAGAAATGGAGAGAAGAGGGGAGACAGAGATGGGGAGAGAAAGATAGACACCTGCAGAACTGCTTCACAGCTTGTGAAGTGACTCTCCTGCAGGTGGGGAGCCTGGGGCTCGAACCGGGATCTTTAAGCCAGTCCTGGCGCTTTCCGCCACATGTGCTTAACCCATCATGCTGCCGCACAACTGTGCCCATTTTTAACATAGCTCTGATAATTTAAATGGCTGGATAGCACTTTAGTCCTGTAACTTTTCAACTTTCACATACATATATAAATCACGTGTGTCCATTTTTTTCTGCAGCACTGCAAAAATTTAGAAACAATGTGAGTAAAAGAACAACATGGTTTTGTTTGTTATGATTTAGCAAAGGCTTCTAAAGCTGCAGATCCATCAGTAGGTGATAAAGTTAATTTATGAGGTCATAGCTAAATTATTTTTAAATGAAACAGTTGATAGACTAACAGGAAGGACACCATATAAAATAAGATGAATTGTAGTTTGGCTCAGCATGTGTACATTTGTGAATGTGTGTGTTCATGTGGATTTATGTGATTTGGATTATAAAATATGTCATTAATAAAAATTTTAGAAGAGATCAAAATTTTCTTTGTGAAGGTTACAAATACATAATAGTGCTAGCATTAACAAACTGAATATACTGCAGAGTAATGCAACAGTATCAAAAATCTAAAATCTGAGAAAAACAAATATATACAAGAGTTACTAACTATCTTTTTCTAAAGTGAAAAACATGTGAAGCATGAAGGGGAAAATACTAAAAATAGAAATGGACAGAAAATGAACCAAAAAAATAGAGCAATACTGCAGGCGTCTCTTCTGTCTATCTCTCCCTTTTATGTTTCTCTCTAACCCTCTGTCAAAAAGAAAATGTGGGGGAAGGGGGTGGGGAGAGACCATCAAGCAAGCATGAAGTCTAAACAATAACTTGGTTGACAAAAAGAAGAGTTAATTAAAATGTATATTAAAGAACAAAAGGAAGATAGTGGTTTATTTTTAGAGGAAAGAGAGGGAAATCAATTGATGAGTGCAAAACAAATAATTGTAGAACTATTATTGGTTATGTTGCTATAAGGTAGAACTGTATTCATCTTTGTGTTTATTAATTCTTTCCAATAATAAGTATGCATTATATTTGTATTTAGAGATACATATTAATTTTAGTCTTTTCAGAGTGTTTGCAGCATCGTAATAATGTTTTCAAAGTTGTTCATGTTTCCGTGAAGTACTTTTACACTTCAAATATACATTATAGTATATTTTATGAGAATTCCTGCACTTTTGAATTATATTACAATGGATTTGAAAGAATGACTACATTAATAATGTGCTTCTCATCTGTATAATTATATATAGACATCAGTATTAACATCCTACATATATAGCAAGATCAATGTGATGCTCTTCATTATAGCCCCCTATTTAGACTCCATATATTGAAAGAGTTCTGTGAAAACAGCAGAATTTCTATATGCAACTCACTTATTTCCTCAAATAATGCAATTATTGTTCCTTATATTATTATAGTTAACATCCTTATTTATTCTGATGTTTAGCATTATATAGTATTATTAAAATGCACAAAATGTTAAATGCAAAAGAAATTGAGAATTTTGGTAAGACTAATTAACTTGTATTCCTTAATGTGTTAATTAAAAATTTCAAGTAAATTCCCAAGTAATTAAGATTCCTAGCCTAACAACCTGCCAACACCCATGTCCTGCTAAGAAACAGTTACAGAAGTCAGACCTCTGATCTCTGTGCCCCTTAGAGGTCATTGGTCTGAATTTCCAGAGGGATAAAGAACAGGTAATCTTCCAGTGGAGGGGATGGGATATGGCTGATGGTGGGAATTGAATGAATTGTACCCCTCTTATCCCACAATCTTGTCAATCTGTTAATTTTGACCTAGGAGGGGACAGGGCAACACAATACCTTTTTAAAAATAAACTTTTAAAAAATAAACAAACCAATTTTTTAAATTAGAGATGGAAATTCACAAAAGGTAATGCAGCTGGTCATACCCAATTAGGGATAATGAATAGACAGAAAAAAGGTGATAAGCCTTCATCAAGCATAAATGATCAAGCGGTAAGGCCACACTGAATATTAAATGAGGAATCCAGTACACTGACAAAAAGAGCATGGTGGAGTTTTTAATGTTTTTTTAACATGATATTATCCAGAGAAATATTAGGAGGATGATTAGGACTAGAAGGGAGACATGAGTTGAGTGACAAGACAAAAATTATACAATTAGGACTTAAATCTTTGGGAAGTTGTTTTTCTTAAACACAAAACTAGTTAAATTTTTACTTTGAATTTAATAAATATCCATGATGTACTTGAAAATATTAATTTAGATAATATATTTTGTTAATAATATCTTTAAATAAATTCAGTTTTTCTCCAATTCTACAGGTAACTGAAATTTTATGACTCTTCAGATTTACCTGTGAACAATCTATTACACCTTCAGAGGGAATTCAGCATATCAAAAGAATGATATTTTAAAGTTTACATAAAAGTAAGATTATAATACTAATGGTCAAAATAAAATCAACGAATTACAAATCCTAAAGATTAGATTGCTTGGTAAATCTCCATCTATTCTTCTAACAATTTTGACACAAAAAAGAATTAAGAAATAATCTGAAATATACTTTCACAGGAAAAGTGAACAGTAAAGAGGTAAAAATACAGTAACACTAAACAGCAAGTTTTAAAACATCACAAAAAAATTAAAGAAAACACAAGCACTTTTTTTTAGTTTATAAAAAGGAAACACTCCCAACACCTATGGGCATCTAGTCTTTGATAAGGGGGCCCAAAGGATTAAATGGAAAAAGGAGGCTCTCTTCAATAAATGGTGCTGGGAAAACTGGGTTGAAACATGCAGAAGAATGAAATTGAACCACCTTATCTCACCAGAAACAAAAATCAACTCCAAATGGATCAAAGACCTAGATGTCAGACCAGAAACAATCAAATACTTAGAGGAAAACATTGGTAAAACACTTTCCCACATACACCTCAAGGACATCTTTGATGAATCAAACCCAATTGCAAGGAAGACCAAAGCAGAAACAAACCAATGGGACTACATCAAATTGAAAAGCTTCTGCACATCCAAAGAAACTATTAAACAAACAGAGAGACCCCTCACAGAATGGGAGAAGATCTTCACATGCCAGACATCAGACAAGAAACTAATCACCAAAATATATAAAGAGCTCAGCAAACTTAGCCGCAAAAAAGCAAATGACCCCATCCAAAAATGGGCAGAGGAAATGAACAAAACATTCACCACAGAGGAGATCCAAAAGGCTAACAAACATATGAAAAACTGCTCTAGGTCACTGATTATCAGAGAAATGCAAATCAAGACAACACTAAGATACCACCTCACTCCTGTAAGAATGGCATACATCAAAAAGGACAGCAGCAACAAATGCTGGAGAGGATGTGGGGACAGAGGAACCCTTTTACATTGCTGGTGGGAATGTAAATTGGTACAGCCTCTGTGGAGAGCAGTCTGGAAAACTCTCAGAAGGCTAGACATGGACCTTCCATATGACCCAATAATTCCTCTCCTGGGGTTATACCCCAAGGACTCCATAACAACCAACCAAAAAGAGGTGTGTACTCCTATGTTCATAGCAGCACAATTCATAATAGCTAAAACCTGGAAGCAACCCAGGTGCCCAACACCAGATGAGTGGCTGAGAAAGCTGTGGTATATATACACAATGGAATACTATGCAGCTATCAAGAACAATGAACCCACCTTCTCTGACCCATCTTGGACAGAGCTAGAAGGAATTATGTTAAGTGAACTAAGTCAGAAAGATAAAGATGAGTATGGGATGATCCCACTCATCAACAGAAGCTGACTAAGAAGATCTGAAAGGGAAACTAAAAGCAGGACCTGATCAAATTGTAAGTAGGGCACCAAAGTAAAAACCCAGTGGTGAGGGGTAGGCATGTAGCTTCCTGGGCCAGTGGGGGGTGGGAGTGGGCGGGAGGGATGGGTCACAGTCCTTTGGTGGTGGGAATGGTGTTTATGTACACTCCTAGCAAAATGTAGACATATAAATCAGTAGCTAATTAATATGAGAGGGGGAAATCAATTGTATGTCTTAAAGTTTCTCAAAAGACAAACTGAATCTTTTTAATATATAGGCTATGTATTTGATATGTGGACTCTCTCAAAAGCCTAGACCAAGTAGATTAGAAGCTTCCAATAGCACAGCTATATACAAGATACTGGGTACTGTCCAGCAAACCATAACAAAGGGACTTTTCAAAGTTAACCCAATTAACAAATAATGTGATGATAATATTAACTATTGATTGTCTTTTTGAACCTTAAGACAGCAGGAACCTCACATCTTCACTATAGAGCCCCTACTTCCCCCAGTCCTGGAACCCTTGGATAAGGTCCACTTTCCCGTATGCATCTCCCAAGCCAAACCAAATAACATTGCATCTGCCGATCACAACCTAACCAAAGCAACAATTGCTACCTCAACATGCTTCACCTCAGAATGTATCCAGAGACTTCACGTGTGGAATGACAACCCTTCAGCTTCATTACTCGGGTGAGACCTTTCCTTTAATAGTACACTCTAATTTCATCTCAGGTAGTTCACTTTCTAACAAAGTCCCATAACCTAGATATACACCAGTTTCTGTGAGAGAGAGCTTATGTGCACACGTATCCATAAACTACTGCAAAATATATACCTGAAAGCAGGACTACACTAGAGTTTACAGTGAGTACCTCCCTAACACTTCCTCTCCACTATTCCAAGCTTGGGATCCATGATTGCTCAACAAATTGTTTGGCTTCATACGTTAACTCTCTTTTCAATCACCAGGTTCCAGATGCCACCAGGATGCTGGCTAGGCTTCCCTGGATTGAAGACCCCACCAATGTGCCCTGGAGCTCAGCTTCCCCAGAGTCACACCCTACTAGGGAAAGAGAGAGGCAGACTGGGGGTATGGACCGACCAGTCAACGCCCATGTTCAGCGGGGAAGCAATTACAGAAGCCAGACCTTCTACCTTCTGCAACCCTCAATGACCCTGGGTCCATGCTCCCAGAGGGATAGAGAATGGGAAAGCTATCAGGGGAGGGGGTGGGTTATGGGGATTGGGTGTTGGGAATTGTGTGGAGTTGTACCCCTCCTACCTTATGCTTTTGTTCACTAATCCTTTCTTAAATAAAAAATTAAAAAAAAAAAAAAGGAAACACTGACAAAACCATAGGATAAGAGGGGTACAACTCCACACAATTCCCACCACCAGAACTCTGTATCCTATTCCCTCCCTTGATAAGCTTTCCTATTCTTTAACCATCTGGGAGTATGGACCTAAGGTCATTGTGGGATGTAGAAGGTGGAAGGTCTGGCTTCTGTAATTGCTTCCCCGCTGAACATGGGCATTGGCAGGTCGATCCATACTCCCAGCCTGTCTCTCTCTTTCCCTAGTGGGGCAGGGGTCTGGGAAATCAGAGCTCCAGGACACATTGGTGGGGTGGTCTGTCCAGGGAAATCTGGTTGGCATCAACACATGCACATTTTTCCCAAATACAACAGTGAATCAAATATAATTATGAATATGAAACATGGAAAACTAAGCAAAAGTCAAAAGGGGTACTTCCTAGTGCAAAACCTTTATTAAGTTAAAAATTTGAAACAACCTACAGAGTTCTCAAGTAGAATATATTGAGGAGCAAGGGTAGATAGCATAATGGTTATGCAAAGACTCACTCCTGAGATTCTTAAATCTCAGGCTCAATTCCCTGCACCACCTTAAGCCAGAGCTATGCAGTGCTCTGGTTAAGAAAAAAAAAAAAAAAAGAAGATGAAGAAAGAAAGTAAAGAAAAAATAAAACCTCCAAATATAACCAATGTACTCAGAATTTGTATAGTGGATGAATCAATGTGGACCCCTAACAGAGGGGCTAGCATATAGTAAGAAAGACAGTCTTTAGAATTATATACAGCGAAACGTGATTACAGGAGAAGCTGGGGTTTGATAAAATGTTATCTGACGTGGTCCGGGAGGTGGCACAGTGGCTAAGGCCCTAGACTCTCAAGCATGAGGTCCCGAGTTCGATCCCCTGCAGCACATATACCAGAGTGATGGCTGGTTCTTTCTCTCCTACTATCTTTCTCATGAATAAATAAATAAAATAATTTTAAAAAATGTTATCTGACATTTGAAAATTTAAATCACCAGTATTTGACAAGTACAAGTAGACATAGTTCTCATATACATTAAACATACATTGTATCTTATGTAATGAAAAGAAACTGATAGAGTATGGCCATTTTACTAAGGAACTGAAACCATGGTGTCTTGTTATGAAAATCAATAAGTGTGGTTTCAGATATTCTGAAAGTTAAGCATGGTACTCCTCAGCAGAAATGCTATAAATGTATATATTACATTATAAAATAAAAGGATGCTTACATGAAACTTTCCTATTTCTAAAATTTTACAGAATTTTTATAGGATGAATATATTTTTCATAATGTTGTTAGGGCAAAACAGGTTTAAAAACTTGCAAGGTAAAGATGACAAATAATGTTCCCTATATAGTGAGGCAAAGGCTCATACCATATATTCAAAGTACAGTCATTGACTCCTGATTCCAGGACTCCTAACTGCACCATATTTACAGTTAAAAAAGAAAAAAAAGGGGGGGAGGGCTCCATTGACCTGCAAGATTTCAAACTATCTATTTCCTGCAAGCTACTTGTGTACATCTTAGCCTTGCCATTATTCCTATTTGTGTCAGTCCAGTCTGTTTTCTGTGTTTTAAACACAGCATGCTCTTTGTGTCTTAGATGTCTTAGTGCTGGTTGTTCTCTTTAACTGAAATGCTTGGTGAGAAATATTGGGAAATATGCCAGCCAGGTGAGAAATATTGGGAAATTGTCTCATCTAAATTACCCCTTATGAAGACTGAGAGTTTTACTTTATATAAGCCCATAGAGCATAAATTTATTACTTACTAAATTTTCATTTGTAGTATTATTGTCTCACTACAATAAATTATAAGCTCTATGGAGGGCAAGAAATTGACAACATTCAGTTATAGCTTTAATATATAGCATATATCTGAGTACTGCATTTGTTTTTCTCATTTTAATACTGCATTAAAAAGATATTGAATACATCTTTTCTGGTCTTCAAACTTAGCTACTTTATACAATGGTAGGAAGTAAAGGATAAACACTAAAAGCAATTTGTAACTGACAGTTCCTCAACCAAGAAGCTAGTTTGTTATTCTAACTCCAACTAAATGAATCTTTACTATATTTCTCAAAAAAAATTGGGAAATATGAATCAAGATATGTAAGTGTCATTCTAACTCTGAATACTTCAATTCTGAAAGAAATTATCTGTAACTTAAATAAAATTATTTAGAGAAATACATACTCTGGGCTTCACTGCTTCAAGTGAATTTTTCAAATAGAGCATCGGACAGATACCACAACACAAAGCCTCCTCCAGTGCTGAGGGGGGCCTGAATGAAACCTAGGTTATGAGCATGACAAAGCAACTGCACTATTTTTGTTGGCCCATCTAGTAATTTGTAATGTTGTATGCCACTTAAAGTAATAGTTTACAAAATCACTAAACATAAAGATCTGAAAGTCTCTTCTGGTGAGTTAGCTTTCCCAACCTTCAGGGAAATCTAGTGTGAAAAGTTGAGCAATACACAGAATTTACTAGTAAATATTCTTTCATTTTTATTGTTGGGGCTTTAGTCCTCCAAGGCTACCATTTTAGCTGGAAAAGGAGACAGGGGAAGACACACCATAGCACCAAAACCTTCTCCATGTGGTACAGGCTGGGTTAAAAATCTGGTTGCAAACATGTCGAAGTAGGTACTCTTCCAGGTGTGTTACCTTAACAGCCCAAAAATATTTTTCTATCAAAAATTACATTCTTTTATTGACAGGCATATGTAAGCAATAATAGGTAACATTAATAATCAAAACAATTTTGCCCCTTTCTTTCTTAACTGTACACATGTTGAGTTTATAGTGTCCTCATACAGCCACTGAATTTTAAAAATTTAACGTAACTCATTGCTTTCTAAATGCATGTATCATGTACAAATTCTGAAAAGAATAAACTGGATACAGAACTTGAAAGAATTTTATATGCTACTTACTATCCTTAAGCAACTGAGAATCTATGCTTAACATTTTGATGAAGCAGTATGTGCCTAGTGTACAGAACAACAAGCAATTCCAAATGTACCAAAAGATGTTTGAAAGAGCACCCGCCAGAAAAAAAGGTAAAATTTCTAGAAGAAATTGAATCTAACTTACTAAATCTTTTTATTTGTTTTACAATTTATTACTCAGTGAATCATGATGTGACTGTATTTCACACAGTAGTGCATGCATAAATATTAACATATCCATAGTAAATAAATATCAGGGGAAGAGTGGAGTAGTAGATCAAAGAAGATTTATGATTCAAAATCTAGTAATCTTTTGAATACAGAGACTTTATCTTCTATAACTCACTGTAAAACACATCAATGATGAAGCTAGCTGGATAAAATGTGAACATGCCAAAGCTAAAAATTAATAGAACAATAGATTGAGATAATAGAGTGAAATTTAAAATTAAACTGACCCCAATATTTAATCCTGTAGGTTTGATTCATAATAGCACCATCACAGGAAAGGAAAAGTAAACTAAGGAAAAGTAAACACCAAGAAAGGAAAGTAAACTAAACCAACTATCCAGCATTTCTGCAGTGGATCCAGTAACCACACTGTATCCCTTTCTCTGCACCTTTAAATACTAAATGTGTGTTAACAAGCACACATATAAGCTTACTGAATTTTACTTTTCTGTCTTCACATCCTTAAAAAAAATAGTGAATACCAGAAAAATAGTGTGGATTTTAAACTATATATTGTATTTACAATATAGAAAAAATAATTCTATTTAATATATGTTAACTATGATTATATTCTAACCCACAGTATCTGAAATGCTTCACCTATATATTTTAAGGGCATAAAAAAAAAACTGAGGAAAAAAGTTTATACAAAAGTAGTATTCTTGGTCCATGTCATCTTCAACATCTTTCATTAATAGAGCATACAATAAAAGTTACAAGATAATATAGATAGTAAGTCTAGACATTGTCTCTTTAATAATTAGAATCTATTTTATTGTGACTCCATTTTCATCTGTATTGTCTCATAGAATCACATGATTTATTTATTTTTATCAAATGAAGTAATGAAAAATTGGACTTTCAAGAAGACATTTGATAGTATGTTATGTTGGAATTAATTTTAAAGCACATGTTAGCATGCCAAGGAAATTAATAGCAACATTCAATGGAATTCAGCAGACTAGCCAAATGTTCCAGACAGGTCAGACTTTTTAAAGATCAATAACATAAAATGTGGCAAATAAATCAACTCAGTTTATCGACACAAAATTTCAGGATTTAATTTACTTAATTTGGATTTTAATCAGAAACATAGATCATGGAGTTAGGCTACTAAGAGTTTGTAATGATCTACTATCTTTTTGCTTACTTTGGTAACTTAAAAAATTGTGCAAAACTCACCACCTTCCCATTCAGGGAACTTAAAGATTTACTGAAATAAATGTAGAAAAAAAATCTAAACTAAGAACGCAATCACATTTAAAACTGAAGCAAGTTCAAGCATTGAATTTCATAGATAACTATTGTATGAATAACTATTTTTAAGTTATCTGGGGCATTTAGTTTTTTATCAAAGCTGAATATGTGACCTATAATTATATCAAGACAAATATTTGAATTTGAATCTAATTCTAAAAGTTTGAAAAAAACATATTAGCATGCTTTTCTAAATGTTTTTGGACACTCAAATCTAATTTTTATAGTGCTGTTATTATTGCTTTACTGTTATTTCTTTGTTATTGTTGTTGTTACTCTCTGAGGTTTCACTGATCCTTGTCTACCTCTACAGATAGAAAGAAGATAGGCAGAGAAGGATGGCAATAAATAATAGCACTGAAGTTTCCCTCAATTCAGTGAGGGATGGGTTTGAACCTAGGTCATGTACATGGCAAAGCAGCTCACTATCCAGTTATTAATGCAAATCACATGCATTATATGATTATTTTGTGAAAAAGATATGAAACCAGATCCTCATCTGAAGAGACTAAAAAAATAGAAAATATTATCCCCATATACATATACTATACAGTAAGCTAGAAATGTCATTCAGGTGCCAGGTGGTGGTGCATCTGGGTACGCACAGGTTACAATTCACAAGGATCCAGGTTTGAGCTCCTGGTCGCCACCTGCAGGGTGAAAGCTTTGCAAGTGGTGAAGCAATGTTGTAGGTGTCTTTGTTTCTTCCCCTCTCTATCACCCGCTTCCATCTCAATTTTTGGCTATCTCTACCCAATAAATACAGATAATAAAAATATTAGAAATGTTACTCATTGTTTAGAACATACTTAAAATAAAAGTGCTATTTGCTAATTATATCTTCAAGAGAAAGCAGTATTATTTTATTTTATTTTTGCCTCCAAGGTTATTGCTGGGGCTCAGTGCCTGCACTATGAATCCACTGCTCCTGGAGGCAATTTTTCCCCTTTTTGTTGCCCCTGTTGTAGCCGTGTTGTGGTTATTATTGTTGTTGTTGATATCGTTCGTTGTTGGACAGGACAGAAAGAAATGGAGAGTGGAGGGGAAGACAGAGAGGGGAAGAGAAAGTTAGACACCTGCAGACCTGTTTTACCGCCTGTGAAGCGACTCCCCTGCAGGTGGGGGACCCGGGCCTCTAACCCGGATCCTTATGCCAGTCCTTGCGCTTTGCGCCACGTGCGCTTAACCCGCTGTGCTACGGCCCAACCCCCCCCCCGTTCTTTATTTTTTAAAAAATATCAATTTGATAACAATATGTAGGAAAAATCATGGTAACATGATCAGGTGGTTAGAGGATAGAATATGTTAATATGAATGAACATGTCAAACACAAGAATTATCATTTTAAATTTGTAGAAAGCATGTGTCTTATAAATTTCCATGACAATTATAAATAACTCAGTCCAGGTATACTATATTTTTTAAGTTTGAAAGGGGAAAATTGTTTAAGTGATTATAGTTTTTTTTGCATAACTCTAAGCGAGTTTACATTTACATTCTAGTTCATTCATTGCTTTAAATAAAACTGGCTGTCACTATTTATTTTTATACCCAGAGTGTGAATATGAATAGTAATTATCAAAGTAGTGAAGCATAGATACTATGAAATGCTAATAAAGAGTTGCCTTATATCAAAGGTCCTTGAAGAGCTTATAACCGCATAGCTTCCCACAAACTAATATAATTAATAGAAATTTTATACTTCATAGAAATGACTGATCAAAGTGTAATGTTTTTTGCCTTTAATTAAGGCCATATGTATAAGGAATCAAACCAATGTATGTTTCTATATTTCATTTTAGTATACAAATCTGAATGTGGTGAAATACCAACAAAATAAACACAAAAATATAGAAAAATGTAGGATATTTCATATTGAATTCTTTTAACTATTTTCCCCCCGAGCATTGCTCCGCTCTAGTTTACGGTAATGTGCAGGATTGAACTTGGTATTTAGGAGCCTCAGGCATGAGTATCTTTTTGCATAGCCATCATGCCATCTCCCCATCCCCCATACTAAATTATAATATTAAAGTATGCTGAACTTATGGCTCCTTTAGTCTCCATAATGGCTTTGGAAATTAATAATAGCTTTTCACTTTTATCCCAACTATATGCTCATAATCAATAAGTCTTCAAATGCATCATTTTATTTATAGCACATGAGAGTATAAGTGAACACCCTAATTGATTCAGCTAACTCTCAATCTAGAAGACATGTCTCCTGACATCAAAACTACAGATATGGTTCACCTGTTTTTATACATTTTATTTTATTTTATTTTTTATATAGAGGAGACAGAGAGAAAGAGAAAGTGAGAGAGACCACAGGACCAAAGTTTCATTCAATGCAGTGGGGGCCAGGCTAGAGCCTGGGACTAGACTCATGGCAAAGCAGCACAATATCCAAGGGAGCTATTTTTTCAGACTGGCTTTGTTTGTTTGTTTTTTAATTGCCACAAGGATTATTGCTGGGCTCTATGCCAGCACTATAAATCTATCCACAGCTCTCAGCGGGCATTTTTCAGCCTTTTTCCTCTATTTTTATTTGGTAGGACAGAGAGAATTTGAGAGCATAGAGGGAGATAGAGATAGGGAGAGAAAGACAGACACCTGCAAACTTGCTTCACTACTTGTGAAGTATCCCTACTACAGGTGGGGAGCAGGGTCTCAAACCCAGGTTCTTGCTCTGATCTTTGTGCATAGTACTGTATGCACTTAACCAAGTGCGCCACCACCCGGCCCTTGTCAGCCTGTTTTTATTATCTGTATATATGTATATATTTTTTAAATTTTATATATTGATTTATTTTCTGTTTTGTTGCTCTTGTTTATCATTGTTGTTGTTATTGATGTCGTTATAGTTGGACAGGACAGAGAGAAATGAAGAGAGGAGGGAAAGACAGAGAGGGGGAGAGAAAGACACATACCTGCAGATCTACTTCACCCCTTGTGAAGTGACTCCCCTGCAGGTGGGGAGCCAGGGGCTGTAATCGGGATCCTCCCTCTGGTCCTTGGGCTTTGTGCCACGTGTGCTTAACCCACTGAGCCACTGCCCGACTCCCTATTTGTATATATTTTTTATAACCCAAACCATACAAATTCTACTCTGTCTGCATTCCTTATGTCAATAGTATGTTTGAGAGATTTAGCCATATCTTATATATTGGAATTGTTGGTTCATTTCCACTGTCATATTCATTTTTATTATGAAACATACTCCTGGTTTCCAGCTATAATCCATGTCCCCCATTCAACCTTTGTTTAAATGCTGGTGTTCTCTCAACTTTATCCTGTACTATCTATCTTAAGATACATATATTTGAAATCTGTAGATACATCAAGCAGACTGTAAAGTAGAATAGGGAGATTGTGACAAACTGGAAAAGATAGAGCATCCAATGACATTACAAATAAATTTTTTATAACATTGTATCAGCTGTCAAATGTTGAATCTCTCCCTGCTTCACATTTCAGCCAAATCATTTCAAATTACATCAAGCTAAGCACTACAAATTTGGCTTATTCACTCTCTCTTCTTATATCCTGAGCAAAGTTTTGCGTATGAATAGTCTTGGATTTTACAGGTTTTGCCATAGCTTCAACAGGCAAAGTGCATTCCTTGCAAACCTTTAAGCACTAGTAATTCATATAACAGAGTAGTATTCCTCTCTCTCTCTCTCTTTCTCTCTCTCTCTCTGTCTTTTTCGGTGTGCCTCCTCTCATTAAAAAAATAAGATAAAAATTGTAAATATATGTCTAAATTACTACACAACATTTAAAATTCTGTAAATATATCTTTACAGAGTTGAATGGTATCTTTTTCTTTCTTTCCTTTTTTAATTTATTTTTTCACAAGGGTTATCACTGGGACTCAGTGCCTACAAGATGATGTCACTATTCCCAAAGACTATTTTTCTTTCTTTTTCTTATAGAAATAGAAATATAGAGGGAAAGAGAGGCAACAAGAAAAGAAAAAGCTTCCCCCCTGCAAGTGGAGTCCACAAACTTAAACCTGGGTCCTCAGGCATAATTATGTATGTGCTGTATCACATGTGCCACTGCCCAACCCTTTGATTTGAATATTTTCCCTCATTAAACTTTTCATTACTATCTATAGTCCATATGTTTAGATTAAATCTATGAGAACATAGATTCTAGAATTTCTGATTCTCCATATTTGCTATCTGCCCCCTCATAATTTTATTTTTGGCATTGTGGAAGCAATTTCCATTTCTTTGTGCATCATTGATAAATCCCAGTGTGAAATATGTTACCTCTGTCAATGAAAATATTGTTTTACCTGTTTGAGATTTGATTGCTTTATCTCAGTCTGTATTTCACTAAGCATCATTTAAAGTCATGTTTCCTTTTGTCTGAAGTAATGAAGTGCTTTTTACCTCAGAGAAAAATTTTCTCTTTGTCTTTAATATTTTGTGCTCCCACTGTACTTTTTGTGACAGACTTTTCCATGGATCCCTACGCTGATAAGTTTCTATATTACCAGTCACAGATGAAGAAAGCACTATCTAATCTCAGTTGTGTTTGGGGGGGGGGAGGAATCAGATGCTGTGGATTTTTTCCACTTTCCTTGCTGTTTAATAGGGTAGCTACAAGGATTTTTTTCATTCCATATAATATGAAGATTAATGATGATAGATGATATGCCTTTTGCCTTTAAGTAAAGGTTTTGGGATTTGTATATATGTACCAGGAGAGCTGTGATTTCTCTTTTTCCCAGTCTTATGTGAAACTATCTATTTTATAAAATAAGTAAAACATGTCTTTTTGAAAATGTGATTTCTCAGAAATGGAATCTTCATATTTAAATAAAACTCAATTGAAGAATTGAGTTAATTCACAATATCTTAATTCTTCTGTTTTATTATAACATGTTTGAAAAAGTTTTACAAATCAACCATTAAATTAGCGAAGTGTTATTTTACCAGGAAGATTGCTAAAACTTTTGCATATATTTTTATATAATATGGAGTTTTTAAAACATACCAATCCTGATGCTGACACTAAACATCTCTACAAAATGATATTCATGCAACTATCAATAAAAAATTAACAAACATGTTTTGTTAACTGGAGATTTTTTTACTAAAATGTTATGTGCATATAGTAATAAAATAGTAATTTCTTCTAACAAAAGTTGTGTGTCTAGAGGAAGAATGCCTTTTAAAATAGTCTTAGTTCTTCACCTATAACAGAGAAAATAATATCTATGACTTATTTCAAATTGCATTCTAGTGTAACTTTCTTTATAGCATACTGTATGCAAGTACTTAATAGTATGTAAATATTGTAATGTTGAATCAACAGTGTTCTTTGAAATGACCATAGTAATGGCATTTCAAAAAACTAGGTTTATTGATGTACACCCCAGTTGGAAAAAAAGTCTATAAAAGTCACAAGGAATACGTATTTTTTATTCAGCCTTTTAAATTGTGAAAAAATATTATATTTGATGTTTTCACAGATACATTTTATAGTCATAAAATTCAGAAACTCCTCAGAAAACTTTTAGACAAATTAGTGTGGGTAGATTTTTTTCTAATTAAAAACAACAAATATTTAGAGAGGAAATGAAGGCAGGATCACAGAAAAAATGAACAAAAAAATATAGAGGTATAGATAAAAGGACACAAAACTCTGGAGGTGGGAATGGTATAAAAGTATACTATTATCTTATCATTTTGAAAATCACTATTAAATCACTAATAACACTTAAAAATATATCAAATATAAAGACACTTAAAATAATGTGTTTTATATTAGAAATTTGCAGATATTACCATATTTATAACTAAATAATCAAAATGTTTTCCTTAAGTTTACTCGAATATCTCAAAATTGAAGGCTCCTTATTCATACCAAAACACTCCATATTCTAAAATCATTTAAATATGTAATCAGTATCATGCATTAAAAATAATGCATACTGATCACCTATTATGCTTCAAATGAAATAGGAACAACTGTTGAATAACTTTCTGAGTGTGATTCATATAATCTTTAAAGTCACCCATGGAATAAAAAGTATTGAAGTCAGTGCAACGTATTGTGATCTGAACAGGGTTTAGTAAGTGTCCAAGTTAAGGGAAATTTTATTTAAGCAGATGCCAAAATTGTTAAAGATCATGTAAGAAATAAAGTTCATCATTCTACTGTATAATTAGTGTTTTACTTAGTTATCAAATATTTTTCAAAATAACATAGTCTACAAGGTAAACTTGTTCTATAAAATAAATTATTCTAGCATAACTGGGCTTATCTGAGAAATTATTCCAAAATATTTAATACTCACATCAAGATCATCCTTTGCATTGTAGTAGACAACTTCATTGCTCTGTATTAAAAAAAAAGAAGAAGAAAAAGTACTTTACAGATTTGGTAAATATATATTGGACCAAATAATAAATGTATGTTATGAATATTTTAAATTCTAAACCCTGTTAAGTAATTCAAAAGAATAGTTCAAATCTAAGCAACTTGTTAGAAATGCTGAAATCAGGACTTTAGAAAAAGTACATATTGAGCAGTTTAGAGAAGTAGTATGCAAATAACTTTCCTGCCTGAACCACCACAAAGATCCCAGGTTCTATCCTCAGCATCACCATAAGCCAGAGCTAACAGTGCTCTTGAAAATAAGGAGAAGGAGTGGGGGGAGGGAGAAAAGGTGGGGGAGTGAGAGAAAAGGGGAAGAGAGATCAATTCTTCGCAGTGTAAATAAGTCACTTATTGAATTATTTTTCTTCTCTAGAATATATTGAAGTTATATTTCATTATCTGCATGATTCTACACGACTATCTTCACTAGCAACTTAAGAACTATGTAAAAACAGGTTTTTCTGTGCCACTTAATCTTGTACAAATTTGGATACTCCAAAATTTTACTAAAAGAAAATACAAAAGTTGTTCCTAAAGTGAAAAATTACTTGGAAACATAGACCTAATTAGTGTTTCTTAAAGTATCATCTAAAAACAATTACTACATGGCACCACCATTATTAACTAGCATTGAGTGTTGCTCTAGTCAAAAATTAAAATGAAACAAAAAATTTAAGAAAATAAGTAATTCTTAAGATTTAGTCATCATTACAGAGTCAGAGGTATTCTGTGGCAATCCATTCTAAGAATAAACAATAAAATTAAAAATGTCTCTTTTTGACAGGCCTTTAAGAAAGCAAGGTTCAGTGTGTAAAAAATACGTAACAAATCTTAAAGTATGTGGGCTGCCACTCCAGGTCCCATGCACTCCCTGGCCATTGGCAGCGAAGGTCAAAGCGGCCTCCTGGGAGTCCTGGGGTAGCTCCACATGGCAAGGGCAAGTGCTCAGAGAGACAAGCAATCTGCTCTGGGAAAGCCTCAGTGGGGCAACTGGTTTATTGAGAGAGAAAGCAGGCAGATATACCCATTGCACAGGGAGAAAGTTAAGGTAATCATTAACCCAAACACAAAGCAACACAATGCATAGTCACATTCTGACCCACAAACTATTTGATCACAAGTGAAAGTTACCATACAAGGTTTGATCACAAGCTTACAATGCAATTTCCCCAGGGGGTAATTACAGGCACTTCAGAGGAGGGGGGGAGTTGAGTAAGGAGTTTGCAGTGGTTTTCAAGTTTGGCCAAACACAATATTCATAGCCTTTGTTTTAAGGGGAGAGGAAAGGGGCATGTGCAGAAAGGTTGCCCCCATCCTGAGAAGCCATCTGTCATTAAGTCGGGGGAACTTGCTATTGGCTCAACCAGGAAACCAGGAGAGAGGAGAGCCTAGGGTCGACCTCATGGAAACAAGACCTGGACTTCCCAGACAGTGGGCCAACTCTCCAACAAAAGTATATATATTTTGTTTCCAAGTCATATTTACTACAGAATTTGCACCTGATTTTTGATTTGAAGACAATACTATGAGTGTGAAAAATATAGAAAATATATAAATTTCTGAACACCAAACATAAAATTATTTGAAGATATTTTCTATAACTCCGAGTCCCATAAATTTAAACTTCTCATTCAGAATGAGAAATATATAATTTAGTTGACATAAAAATAATTATTAACAACAGGGTTTATACTTGTACAGACATTCAATTTCTGAAACATTTCTTTGAGCATTGAAACAAATCCAAAACCAAAACCAGAACCCATAACAGAGCAAAAACAATAATCTAAATCCAATGAGATCCAAATATAATTACTAGTTTATTGATCTCTGTACCAACTCTGTAACTGATATTTTAAGAGACAAGTTTCTACTCAGGTTGTGGAGCCCACTAGTTTAAAACACCAAATAAGTTTTTCATCACTTTAGGTTTTATTTCTACCAATTTTTTATTTATATTCACAGAATTTAAACAGTAATGAAGATGAAATCTCACTAAATTTAATCTCACTAAGCAGTTCAGCATAATCATCAAAGGCATTCATCTAATACTTATAAGCACATATTCCTGTACCAAGATAGGTATAAACAAATTAAATATATCTACTCCTTTGAGGTGTAATGATGGATGCAGATCAATTATGCAAAACAGCATAGGCTAGGCATTTCAAATCACACCTCACCTAATGAACTAAACTGATTGGTTATTTTTTTATTATGTGCAACATAGAATCACAAATAATGAACAAAGATGATTTATTCACAAAATTTGAGGTCAAGAATATCACCACACACTGTCAGAAAAGGGCATATTATAATGCCATTTTCAACTGAAACTATGTATTTTGATTCTACTAAGATACACTGTTTCAAATTAAAGTAAATGTGAATAATATATAAACTACTGAATAATTTCTAAAGGCTTTGCTATATATTACTGTGTTATATTTTATACAAAACTCTAGTTATTACTTCATGTAAGCAGCCTATATTGCTCTAGAATTGTTACTGAGAATGTACACTTAGTAGTAGTTTTATTTTCATGCATATGTACAAAGATTTCTGGACTTTTGAGGGAATGCACTTTATTAAATCAACTGATTGCTTTATTTCTCTATTTCCTTCTTTGGCTGCTTGATGCTACCACCTGTGCCCACTGCTCCTAGGAGAGCTTTTCTTTTCAAAAAAGAAAAACAAATTATTACCACCAAGTTTATCACTGGGGTTTAATGTCTGCATGATAAATTCCCTATGCCCACTGTTATTTTTTTTTTAATATGACAGATAGAAAATGAAGCATGAGAGGAGACAGACACCTGCATACACTTCTCATGAAGCTTCACTTCTCATGAAGCTCACCACTGCCCAACACCTCCTCCTTTCCTTTTCAATTTCAGAGAGAAACAAGAAAGCAGACAGATGTGTGTGTTTACTACTTTGTAGGCTGTCTTCCAATCACTATTATTTTCTTTTAAGCAAAATGAAAAAAAATACACACTAGTGTAAAAACACTGCATACAGCATTTATACTTTTTGCAATTGAGTATATTGGTTTTCTATTTTTTAAAAGTTTCTTAGTAAATATTCATTTTTAAAGTATTGCAATAATACATCATGTAAGTTTCAGCTATGCATGACTGAAAATAAAAATGTATATATACTACAATCAGGTCACTGCTAAAAGTTCGATTCTGTCACTCACCATATAGGTGTCAACCTTCTGTCCTGATCTATCAACCCTTATTACTGCCCTCATTCTTCTGGTGAGCATTAATTACTGTTATAGTTGAGTACTTTATTTAGGTATAATACCCTCTAGGTTCATTCATCTCATTGTGACTGGCAGAATTTCATTTTTATTTATAGGTGAAAAGATCTATTGTGTATATTAAACAACATGGTATCCATTTGGCACTCAGTTGTCACTGAGGTTGTTTCCATTTCCTGACTCTTGTAAATAATACTGCTATAACATGGGAGTGAGTATAAACAACATTTAGTATTTTCAGTAAACATTCAGAAACTGGATTATATTATTTTTAATACTAATTTTTAAATATTCATTTATTCCCTTTTGTTGTCCTTGTTTTATTGTTGTGGTTGTTATTATTATTGTTGTTATTGATGTCGTTGTTGTTGGATAGGACAGAGAGAAATGGAGACAGGAGGAGAAGACAGAGAGAGGGAGAGAAAGAGACCTTTAGACCTGCTTCACAGCTTGTGAAGCGACTTTCCTGCAGGTGGGGAGCCCGGGGAGTCAAAGTGGGATCCTTATGCCGGATTATATGAATTTTTAAAAAGGAATTACTATACTTCAATTCACCATGATTTCACCAATTTACATTCCCACCAAGAGTATATAACATCCTCTCCAACACTTGTTTCTTATCTTTTGGAGGATAGCCATCCTTATATATGTAGGTCGTGAGTTAATATTTTTGTTTGTTCGCTTACTTGTTTTGGTTTGGTTTTGCCAGAGGTGGGGGGATTTCATGGTTTCCAGGTTGACATATTTTTATTCAGACAGAAAGTGGGGGGAGGGGAAGACCTGGCAGCTCATGCAGGGTACATACAGCTCATGCTCTATAGATGGATGTTAATCTGTTCAAGTATTTGCATTTACAAATATAACAACTTAAAATTGCATCAGCTGGGGGTCTGGCGGTAGCGGGTTAAGTGCAGGTGGCACAAAGCTCCTGGACAGGCATAAGGATCCCGGTTGGAGGCACCCGCAGGGGGGTTCACTTAACAAGCAGTGAAGTAGGTCTGCAGGTGTCTATCTTTCTCTCCTCTTTCTCTTCCTCTCCTCTCTCCATTACTCTCTGTCCTATCCAACAATGACCACATCAATAACTATAATATAACAACAAGGGCAACAAAAGGAAATAAATATTTTTTAAAAAGTCTAAAAAAATTGCATCAGCCAACCCTCCAAAAATGCATAGTAACATCAACACAATCTAATACTTTCAATGCATGGGGCATAATTATTGTAGACAAAGAATAGAATCATTTTGTTTCCCTATTATCTTTCCGTATCTCATGCAAAATATTAAACACCATTATCTTTGAAGTTATTTTACTCAGAAACAAAGGTTTACAGTGGATTTCAGTGTACTATGTGCAGTATGATAGAACAATTCAGCATCTGGTTCAAGCCACTGGCCACCTCCTTCAGGGGGAAATCTTCAGAAATGGTGGAGCAGGGCTGAAGGTCTCTCTGTCTCTCTCCTCTCCCCTCCTTTCTCTCTGTCTCTATCCAATAATAAAATAAATGATAAGAAATATTTTCAAAAAGAAAAATTTAGCAGCTGCTTTAAACTAGATTCACAGATTAAACTTTTAGGGAGTGATTTTTCATAATTTAGCACAACCAGATGACGATAACAAATGATTTTGCTTCTGATTTTTGACCAAGTAATTCAGTTATTTATTGTCACTTTCAAAAAAATTTACCCAGTGGTCCTTACTAGTCTAATAATGCTACCTACTGAAATTAAAAATATCCCTTAGCAGGTCAAAAGATAAACTACTTCAGTTTCCCAGTGTCTATAGGCAGTCAAATATTAAATCTGGGAAAAACAGACTTTTCTATCTTAAAGATGTTAAGAGTGTCAGTCTCATTCATGACATGTTCCTCTAAAATTCAGCTTCTGATGAATAGTTAATGCTAAGAAGTTGAAACATAATGGCAAAGCTTTGACATGGAAATAAAATGTTGTCAGGGACAAGATAAATATTGGAACAAAAATTTGGGTTTATAGTCAACATCTGAAATATTGGACACATTCAAAATTCCAATAAAAATTAGCATCCTCTCCAATTTACTAATTCTCTTTTCTTGGCTATTCTCTTGATTCTGCTCATGATCCAGAGCTTGACAGATTTGGGGCACCTGTTCTCCTGTCTGCTGAACAATTTTTTAATGCATCATACTTACTGCCATTTTTCCAAATACGAAATCAATTTGGATGAATTTTAAGGACAATGTTCATTAATAATGACTTGTGTTAATGATTCCCTTCAGCTGAAATCTACATGGTTTATATCAAATCACTAAAAATACAATATTCTTGTTACTACATATTTGCAACAATTGTCCTGGTAATCACACATACCAGTACTACTGATTGTGCCCAAGTCAACTGAGGAGCATGGGATGCAACAACCAGTAGCAGTATAAACCGTATGGAAAAAATAACTGTGTA
Source organism: Erinaceus europaeus (assembly GCF_950295315.1). Taxonomy (NCBI): domain Eukaryota; kingdom Metazoa; phylum Chordata; class Mammalia; order Eulipotyphla; family Erinaceidae; genus Erinaceus; species Erinaceus europaeus. Next base: position 65,576,095 of record NC_080169.1, on the reverse strand, counting down.
TGTGCGTGTGCGAATTCCTATTTATGATGGGATAAGAATATGAATGTGAGCACATATTGCCAAAAATAGTTAAACATAACTAAAAGAGTAAACTAAAGACAATGGTCCTCACTGGCGCAGATCAAGCAGTGAAAATTCTTGGACTCTCAAGCATCTTTAAGTCCTAAGCTCAGACCCCATTATCACATGTGCCATACTGATGTTTTGGATCTCTCTCTCTCTCTCTCTCTTTCTCTCTCTCTTATTAATAAGAACATCTAACAAAATAGAGAATAGTGCTTGAAAAGCTCCATATTTCCTTCTTTGTGACATATTTATAGTTTGGAGTGCAAGAGTAGGTGGTATATAAAGGAAAAAAGTAAAGAAAAGACAAAAAGATGGACATGTACTCACATGGATACCAATGTTAAATAACCACTAGACTGAAAGTATATGATAAGTTTATACTCATTTTATATCACAAGAGATAATAAATGGAACATCTGATAGTGCGTAGCACAGAGCATGGCATATAATATGTGGCCCCATACATATTATATATTGTTTTATTTACTGAAAACTTTATCACTTAATAGAAATATTATATCACTGGATATGCCACAGTTCTATTTAATTCATTTAAATATTTTTTATTAATTATTCTATGATAGAGTGAAGAAGAAATGAAGTTACAACTTACTGTTATTTTAAATATGAAATACTTAATAAGACAATTTATAAGAAAGACTAATTAATTTGTTTTCTGGTCATTACAGAGGCTTGACTTCTCCAGGATGACTTTTTCAGAGAGAGACAAGAGACAGAGGCAGAAAGAGAGAGAGAAAGAGTGAGAGAGAGAGAGAGAGGGAGAGAAAGTGAGAATGAGTGAATGATTCAGACCACAGTACCAAAGCTTCCTCCAATGTAATGGGGGCTAGGTTTGAACATGAGTCACACACATGATAAAAGTGTGTATTATGGGCATTTGGGAGGTGTTGCAGCAGATAAATCCTTGAGCTCTCAAGTATGAGTGCCTGCATGTGCCAGAGTGATGCTCTGGCTCTCTCTCCTAACTCTCTTCTAAAGAAATAAATACTGAAAAAAAAAAAAAAAAGCTGTGCACTATGCAAGTGCACTATTTTTCCAACCCTGACTTGATTAATGAAATTGTAATTTAAGTAATGGTTCTATTTGTCTTCTATTTTTTCACATGTGCTTCAAAATATGTGTGATTTTGAGCACTTTTTTAAAATATTTATTTTATTTTATTTATTCCCTTTTGTTGCCCTTGTTGTTTAATTGTTGCAGTTATTATTGTTGTTGTTATTGTTGGATAGAACAGAGAGAAATGGAGAGAGGAGGGGAAGACAGAGAGGAGGAGAGAAAGATAGATACCTGCAGACCTGCTTCACCGCCTGTGAAGCAACTCCCCTGCAGGTGGGGAGCCGGGGTTCGAACCGGGATCCTTATGCCGGTCTTTGTGCTTTGCACCACCTGCGCTTAACCCACTGCACTACAGCCCGACTCCCGAGCACTTTTTTTTTTTTTAATCCCTCTTCTCCTTCTACATCATTATCCATTCATAATTGCCTAGACACAATCTCAATTTCCTATAGGCCAATAATTTGTCTATCTTAATAACAAAACTGTGGAAACAGAAAAAGTTACACAAGTAGCCTTCATGCAAATTAAATCAGGAAGCAAAATAAACAAGAAAGGAAAAAAAAATAGCTGCAAGGAGTGGTGGATTGGTTGTAGAGGCAACCAAGTCCCAGCAATAACCCAATAAAAATATATATCATAACAAGAGATAATAAACTTATATGATCTTACTATGCTTAACTTTCTTACTACAAAGATATTTAAGTACTCTATTTCCACAATACATTATAAAGCTTGTAATACAGTTGGGAATGTCATCCTTTATGAAAGAATCACTTGTACTAACAATATATTAGTCATTTGTGCACTAAATAGTTATTTTTCCTTTTATTTGGGGAAACTTTCTAAAAATATATTTATCTCAGGGCAGAGGCCAGTGCTCCAGCACGTGATGCCAGGAATGAAACTACAGGCCAAGCACGTTACATACTAGTCTATGACTGAGTCATCTCTTTGCTTGCTTGTTTGTTTTCCAAACATTATTCAGTTAACTACTTATGATCCTTTTATTTTTAGGCAAGACGGAGGGAAAGAGGGAGGGACCAGAAGATTATTCAGCTGTGGCATGTAAAATGTTAGTGATTAAATCTGGGCCCTCAGATTTGCAATCTCCTGTTCTACTGCAAGGTTATCTCTGTGTTCCACAAGAAAGTAATTATAAACAAAAGACAAAAGCAAAACAAGAAAACCAAAAAGAAGAGAAAATTAATAATTCCCCTTTAATTAAAGGCAATGTTCTTGCATGTCCATATTCAGTACTAGCACATCTTGGCATGCTGTATGAACTGATGAAGCCTGAATGTTTTATGGGCAGAAAAACAAGTAACTTAATATCAGAGTTATTGGAGTAACTATGAGACATCTGCACCAAATTTATTAGTAAAATACATGCACACAACAGAGCATGTCACTAAAGTAAAAGCATTGAGTTTTTTAAAAACTTCAAAGAAATTTAAATGTATATCACTTTCACTCTTATAAGACATCAAGGAGGAATTCCCAGTGGATTAATTTTCAGGATTATCTGACCCTTAAACTTCAGAGGATACTGATTCATAATAACCATGGAGTTGTAGCAATATATTTCTTCACTTGATGAACTTAAAAAAATCTGCCCGTAAGTCTTTTTATTGGTACAAATGATTTCAATAAGTATACAATCCAAATAGATGGAGAAGGTCAACATTAGAATATGAGAAGACTAAAGAATTATTTACCTCAGGGTGGGGGTATAGCATAATGGTTATGCAAAGAGACTTTGCATAACCTGAGGCGCTCAAGTCCCAGGTTTAACCCCCCACACCACCATAAACCAGAGCTGAACAGTGCTCTAATTAAAAAAAAAAATTATTTACTTCAGTTACCGACTCTTCCAAGAAATTTAGTCTAGCACTGGGCAAACACATCTTTAATGTTGAAGGACTTGCTTTAATCACCTTTAATCTCTAACTTCAATGAAACTTAAGATATAATCAAATAGTACATTAAAATTTAACCCACTTTGCTGCTTCTAATTGCTTTAAGAACCCACAGATTTCTTTCTCTCATGATCACAATATAAAGTGTCTGGAAATAGAGTTGTGTTAATCTATTCAATATCCACACTGGCACTTCTTTCTTTTTTTTAAGTTAATTTTTGTTAGCTTCAGGAAATTAATATTCCAAAGCAAAATCTAAAGTCTCATATTTTGGTCAGTGCATTACTGAGTATAAAGTATCCTTGCCAAAATCAGAGCTTCAAAGAACACTAAGTGAGTAATTGCTATATTAATTTTAATGTATATTTCATTTGGGTCTAAGGAACTCTGCAAGAAGGGAAATATGAGAAGAGATACTCATTATGTATCTGTATAAGAAATAATTTACATATCTCTTTTACTCTTTGTGACATTCTTGGATCTACTGCCTGGATTCACTACTGGTTTTTCCTTCCCATCCAAACTCCTATTAATAAGACAATGGGTTTCAAGACTCTAGTTGAGACTATATAGCAATTAATTGACACGAATCACTGTTCAGTTTGGGTAGTCTATTGTCAAAATATAAGGGATTTTATAAAATCCTTAAATTGGTAATTACTATCTGTGTGGGAATCCCAGGATACCCTGACTAAGGCCCCAGATGATAGGGTGGCCTGGTAGTGACCAAAAAGGCCATTATAATAAGTGCTGGTCTCTTAATCTTATCCAGCTTTTGTAGCCCTTACTTTATCTGACAGGGCTAGGCTTAGGGTAATAGAGCAAAGTGAAATAGGAAGTAGGTGAGGAGGGTATCTAAGGTCTAAATTGAAACTATTTGATTAAGTACTTTATGGTATCTATTTTAAGTCTTCCTAATTTGCTTGCTCTAATTATTGAGTCACTACCAGGCCACTCCATCATCCAGGGCCCTGGTCAAGGAATCCTGGGATTCCCACATAGATATGATGGGCCTAGATCTCTAACATATCCCTCTCTCCACCATCAATTGGTCATCTCCATCAGGAATAATACCACAAATCCTCTTGTTAACCTCTACAATACCTTGTACTCAATGTAGAACAAAAAAAGGCAGGGACTGCCCCACTCTCTGAAGGGAGGCTAGGTATACAACTCACCACCTGAGAAAGACTGGGCCTGAAATGAGGGCAGCCTAGAATGTTCCTAGCTATGGCTATGGAATTCAAGCTCAGACCTACAGGGATGCAGAGACTACACAGGTTCCTGTGCTGACTATGAATAGACATGTGCCCCAGATCAGATCAATGGGGTCTACAGTTAACGGTATTTAAATGTTTTTCCCATATTTGGGAGCTACTCTCTACCCAGATCCAGCTTTCTAGTCCTATTTCCAACTCTGACACTATATCCCTAGATAATACTTTTAGCCCGCCTGCATGTTAGCTGTCAGGCTCATGCAAAAATTAGTAAAGTCATGGACCTTTTGGAATGCACCTAAAATAAACTTCCTAGCTTCTTCCAAAATGGAGACACCAAATCTCATCTCCTATATTCTTACCTTTAGGTTTATGATTATTAAATAATTTGTTCTGAGTCATATCTTAACTCTTTTTCAGCCTCCAAATTATAGTTGTTACCATGATGTCAACATGACATCCCTGAACAGTCGACTTCACCAAAGAGTCCTGGAACCCCACCTCACCAGAGTCCTGCCCCACGAGGGAAAGATAGAAACAGGCTGGGAATATGGAAAGACCTGCCAATGCCATGTCCAGCAGAGAAGCAATTACAGAAGCCAGACCTCCCATCTTATGCACTCCACAATGGTCCTGGGTCCATACATCCTGAGGGAAAAAACGTAGGGAAGCTCCCTGGGCAGACAACCCCACCAATGTGTCCTGGAGCCCCGCTTCCCCAGTGCTCAACCCCACCAGGGAAAGAGAGAGACAGGCTGAGAGTATGGATCGACCTACTAATGCCCATGTTCAGCAGGGAAGCAATTACAGAAGCCAGACTTTCCACTTTCTACACCCCATAATGTCACTTGGTCCATTCTCTCAGAGGGATAAAGAATAGGAAAGCTATCAGGAGAGGGGATGGGATATGAAGTTCCGGTGGTGGGAATTGTGTGGAATTGCACCCCTCTTATCCTATGGTTTCTGTCAGTGTTTCCTTTTTATAAATAAAAATTATTAAAAAAAATAAAAGTGACAGAAAAAAAAAGGAAAGGATGGATACAGAACTCTAGTGGTGGGAATTGTGTGGAATTGTACCCCTCTTGTTTTACAACCTTGTCAATCATTATTAAAAAAAAACACCTTGGAGACCTGGAGACATAGCACACAATAATGTAAAATGATCTATGCTGTAAGTGATATTCTTCAGAGAACTTTCACAGAGAGATGAGAAATTGTGTGCATCTGTCAATAACTGCACTGTAAATCATTACCACCCCCCATACAAATTATAATAAAAAGAAAGAAATGGTAAAGGGGAGAGCAAACAAAAATTTACGTGGTAAAGGTAAGATGTACTGAGGAAAGACACTAGAGCAAAGTGTCACACTTTCTATTAGAACTTGAAAGCCTTCCCATACCTTGTGTACATCAGTGTTTTCCTTGCAGAAAACTACAGCTTTCTTCACTCAGATAACTCAGATAATAGGCAGGTTCCCCTACTAATGCTTCCTGTAGTAATATCTGCAACTTTCCTTCTCCATGAAGAACATTAGTTACCTGATTTGTAATACAAAAAATGAGTTAAAGTCTAAACTAATGTCCAGTTTATGTTATGCCCTATATCTTTACACTTATCACACCGTACTGTGTTCAACTTGTACACACGATATGGAGAAACAGTACTTAAATCATCTACTTACTCAATCAATCTGGTTGGTGGTCCACCAAAATTCAGTTATCAATAATCACTTATCAAGACTACCTCTCTTACAATGGTGTTGAATGAGCTGTTTGATCTTTGAGAATTGATTCTCCAGAAGCAAACACTGAATATTTTTTTTTATTAATAATCTAATAGAGAAAGAGAAGATTGAGGTGTGCCACCACCAACACTCCTGATCACATTTCATTGTTTATGCATAATTTTATGAAGGATTTAATTTAGCTTTCATAGTGTTAGTTTCTGTTATTTTGATAAAATGTAAACATTGTTCTTGATAGGTTGACATGAAAAGATTTATGATGCTTCCCCATCTGCATGGGGGAAATTTCACAAGCGGTGAAGCAGGGCTGCAGGTGTCTCTGTTTCTGTCTCTCTACCTCTCTATCTCCTCCTCTTCTCAACTTCTCTGTCTCTATCCAATAATAAATAAAAATATTTAAAAAATGAAAAAAAATACTATAGCAAAGTTGCACCAAGGAGAGATGAATGATATCACAAAAATATACTCTATAATAGGTAAAAATTCAGAATTCTAAATTCAACCTAAGTCCACAAAGAAATGAATTAACCAAAATAAAGCTTGTTCTTACTTATCTAGTCATCTAGATAAAGAACTCCAGCTATATATGGTAGTAAGAGGGTCCCTAAGACATGAAGACATGATGGTGAAGAGAACTTGGGTTGATGGTGGATGGGTGTACAAACACCTATAATAGGAAGATAAAAGACTGTACGCCTGTGCCAACAACTGTCCTGTAAGCCAATAAAATTATAGAAAAAAATAGAAAGTAAAATAAAAATAAATTCCAACTACAAGAATTGCAATGATAATTTTAAATTTTATGATTTACTAAAAGATCTTTGCAAATTACATATAACACATATTAGTATTATCTATATTCAAATTACTTAAAGGTTTTATATAACTACCATGAAAGCAATTAATTAATTAGTCAGGTATATTTATCTCATTGCATAATTTAGAAGAACAGAATAAGAGATTTATGGATCAGAAATTTTAAAAATACAAAACTGAAGAAGACATAAGTATACATAATGAAAATTTAGCATTTTATAAGAAGTTGAGGAAAAAGGGAAGTTAACTGATGAACTAAAGGACCTGCTATAGAAAAGTTACTTCAATCATAAAGTTGGTGCTACTTCAGGGGAGATAGATAAAAATACTGCAGAGAGGCAAAGTCGATTATAGAGTTGTCTACATTTTGAACTTATCCTTCCGGATGTGTTACTGAACAAAGAAACACATCAACATAACCATCTTTTGATCATATTTCCTAGTGCATAAGAAACTCAGTATGAAAAATGTTTTATATTTAAAGAAGCAAGGAATTTCAAAGTTAATACCCAGGTGAGAAGTGTGAAGAGAATGTATTAGCAGCTAATTAACCTTTATAGACACAATTTCCACTCTACACAATTAAAAGGCTCTTTTTTCTTCCGATCTGTTGTTTATTTTGGCTACTTTTATGAATTTTTTAAAATGAAAATACAGCAGCTCTAGCAACACCAACAGAGAGAAATACACTGAAAACTGAAGAAGTGAAATTACCATCAAAATTTTACATTCAGAAAGTAAACTATTTGAGTTATTTACCAATAGTATAAGGTAAGATAAACCCAAATATAATAAGCATTGGATATACTAACATCATGATGTTCTTTCCATTTACAAATAAGTAAATGATAAAAAAAAATCACAGTTCATCTAATCTTCCTAGTGTAGAAACTGCTTAAATAATCCTGAAAATACAAAATAAATTAAATATTGATAAATAAAGCTAGTTTAGAAAATTTAGGGCTTATTGGGTTTGGGAAAAGTAATCACTTTTTTCAACAGAAATACACAAAATATATCATGACATTTCTGACAACCCAAGAGAATTTTCATGCAAGGATTCCATAAAATGATGATATTCATATTTTATTTTGCCATATAAAATATAGGACATTAATAAAATTTAATTTTTAGTAAAAAGATGTACCAAACATATAGAGAATTATTTCTTATTTACATGAAATAAAAATGTAACTGGATATCTTCTAAATCTAATCACCTTGATTTATATGGTATATTACATCACTTAAAGATATTTAAGTAGATAATGTGATTCTTCTAGACTTATTTAGAAAGTTGAATTGGACTACTCTGCCTTATCAAGGTCATTTCTTACTTAAAAGTTTCATAAGGCTAGCATCATTGTAGAAACTTCAAACTAGATGTTTTAAGTGATATCAAAATAATTCTTTTTTGTTAACGATAATCGTCTTGAAATGATTCAGGGGATCGGGAGGTAGTGCGGCGAGTTAAGCATACATGGCACAAAGCGCAGAACCTGTATCAGATCTTGGTTCGAGCCCCTGGCTCTCCACCTCCAGGGGGTCATTTCACAAGTGGTGAAGCAGGTCTGCAGGTGTCTATCGTTCTTTTCCCCTCCCAGTCTTCCCCTCATCTCTCAATTTCTCTCTGTCCTATCCAACAACAATGACAACAATTACAATCACAACAACAAGGGCAACAAAGAGGAAAAAAATAGCTTCCAGGAGCAGTGCCAGTGACCCAGTGATAACCCTGGAGGCAAAAAAAAAAAAAAAAAAGATTGAGAGCCTATCTGTCTCAAGAATTTATGAACACAATTGAGGAATACCTACCACAATAACTGTAGACATTTAAAATTTCTAAAAAGAATGAGTCATGTGCAAACACAACAAAGTAAGAAGAAATAATTATGTGATAAATAATTATGCATAGAGAAATAAATATAGACTTTTTTTTTTTGCTTTTATTTTCTACAGCCAGGGAAACAGTAAAGCAAGTTATGCAAAAAAAAAAAAAAAAAAAAGAAAAAAGAAAGAGAAAAAGAAAGAAAAGAAATAGAAAAAACCACATTCATCCAGGGAGCCCACAGTAACACACCACATTAAGCACACATAGTACTATACTGAACAATCTGCAAAAGGACTTGGGCTCACTAGCGGTGAAGCAGGTCTGCAGGTGTTTCTCTATCTAGCTATCTTTCCCCTCCCTTCTCAATTTCTTCCCCTTACTGAATAAAATGGAAAAAAAAAAGTAAAAAATGGCTGTGAGAAGCAGTGGATTTGTAGTGCTGGCAAAGAGTCCCAGAGAAACAAAAAAAAACAAAACCAACAAACAAAAAACACCTTTCATCCATGAGTCACTAGAAGTCTCAAGTTCAATGCCAGAGCTGAACAGTGGCATTGACGAAAAACAATGGGGAAAAATTATTTTTCTATAAATTAGTTTAGTTATTACAGATTCCAATTATAAGCTCCACAGTATAAGATAGAATTTGATTTGATTTAATTTAATTTAAAAACTTATAGAGTCAGGTTGGCAGCTCAGTGGTAAAGTACATTGCTTGCATAGTTGAGAATCTAAGCTTGATGTCTGATATCTCACAAAATGGTGGAACAGTGCTGTTCCTTCTTTCTCTTGTATTTTCCTGCTTTTCAACCATTGAATACAATTAAAAATATATGATTCTTGAATCTATAGTCATATTAAAACTGAAAAAGTATACAGAGGGGCCTAAAAAGTCACCAGGTCTCTCAATATATGTATATATTTACTTATAATGAGAGACCACTTTTGTTAAATAGTGGAGCGGGTTAGGTGCACATGACATGAAGCTTAAGGACCAGCATAAGGATCCCGGTTTGAGTCGCTGGCTCCCCACCTGCAGGGGGGTCACTTCACAGGTGGTAAAGCAGGTCTGCAAGTGTCTATCTTTCTCTCCCTCCTTTGTCTCCCCTCCTCTCTTGATTTCTCTCTGTCCTATACAGCAACAGCAATGACAACAATAATAATGACAACAACAAGGGTAACAACAAGGGCAACAAAATAGGAAAAATAGCCTCTGGGAGCAGTGGATTCGTAGTGCAGGCACTAAGCCCCAGAAATAACCCTGGAGGCAAACTTAAGAAGGAAAAAAAAAAAAAAGACTTTAACCACAGATTTCACTGATTATCTGTGTGACCAACTATTGATGTTCAATTGAATAGCTATTGGCTTATAATTGGGTGTGTGCTGGGATAAAAAGATATATTTAAAACATTCTGATAGACAGTCTTCAAATCCTTTTCTCTATTCATCAAACCCACATTAAAGAGAATTATTCTAAGATACATGACTCCTCATTTTTTAAAAGAATTTATTTATTTATTCATGAGAAAGATAGGAGAAGAGAAGGAACCAGCTATCACTCGAACTCAGGACCTCATGTTTGAGAGTCTAGTGCCATAGCAACTGCACCACTTCCCAGACCACACATGACTCCATTGTTAATCAAACCACAAACATCTATTGAATAGTATGGTTAAAATAAAAATTTTACTAATATAATTTAACTTATACTTAGGAAAATGATAACTGTGGTGTACCTGTGCTATTATAACTAACAAAGCATTACATATAGATATGAAGAGCCATGGATTTCTAGACAGGATGAAAGGAAAGGAAATCACAATAAGAACCATCCATTCCCTTGTCTGATAAAAAAGATGAATGGAGGTTTTCGCTTGAGGCATAAGCTTCCTGTAACCAGACCCTAATGGACAATGCAAAACATAACAGACACTGGTTTTCAGAGGTATTTTCTCAACAGACACAAAAATAGTATTCAATCTCTCGCATCTGTTTCTCTGTACATCTATTCATTTGAAGAATATTATAAATACAGACAAAATAAAACAGTCTGATATCATTATTCTTCAAAGACTTCTTTATATTTTTCATTATAGAACTTTGAATAAAATTTTTCTTGGAAATGTGTGAATCTTCTATATAACCTAAGTTCACCAGCACTTTTTTTTCTACACAGTATTAGAAAGGGTACAGAATATACTAAAACTGGGTAGCGGTAGATAGCATAAAGGTTATGCAAAGAGACCCATGCCTGCGGCTCCAAAGTTCCAGGTTCAATCCCCTACACCACCATAAGCCAGAGCCAATTAGTGCTCTGTTAAAAAAAAAAAAAAAAGACAGAAAGGAAAAAGAAAAGTAGATAATACTTAAACTTATACACATGCTCATATAAAGAATGACACAACATGATTGTACTGAACTTAATAGTTATAAGACATGATTAAGTCAGGGCAGTGGTACAACTTGTTGAGCACACATATTACCATGTACAAAGACTTGGGTTCAAGCCCTGCAAGGAGGAAGGAGGCTTTGTATGCAGTGAAGCAGTACTGCAGGTATCTATCTCTCTGTCTCTTCTCTCCCTCTTAATGCCTCCCTCCCCACTCAATTGCTTTTTGTCCTATCTAATAAAAGAAAAGAAAAAATGATTTAAAAAAGAATTATGCTTGATCTTTGTAAAACAATCATTAATAAAATATTGTTTTAAAAATGGAAACTACAATGATGTCATATCCATTTAATGATAATTTAGTATGGAGAAAATTACTCTCTCATACAATGCTCTCCACACATATTAAGGATATGTAAACTGATATGATAGAAGAGAAACAATGAGGTTCAATAAAGTAAGTCAATTCCAAAAAATTAGTCAGTAAAAGAGTAGTTTGACAAGCTCAGAAGAGAAAACACAAGCAGAACCTGAACTGGAATTGGCATATTGCACCAAAGTAAAAGACTCAGGGCTGGGTGGGAGAATACAGGTCCAAGAAGGGTGACAGAGGACCTAGTGGGGGTTGTATTGTTATATTAAAACTGAGAAATGTTAGGCATGTACAAACTATTGTAGTTACTGTCGAATGTAAAACATTAATTCCCCAATAAAGAAATAAAATAAATAAATATATAAACAATAAAAAGGGATAATTAAAAAAGAGTAGTTTGAATATAAGTCAAACACCAAAGCTAACCTACATTTGTCTAGAGTAGATCAAGTCTCTTTTCATTTGCAAATATCACACTAGCATGGTACATAATTTTTTATGTTCATTAATAATACTAATAGAAACAAAACAAGCATCCTTAAAACGGGAAAGCTCATTCTTTTTTAAAATTTTTTAATATTTATTTTTTTATTTTCATTTTTGTTGCCCTTATTTTTTATTATTGTTGTAGTTGTTGTTGTTATTGATAATGTCCTTGTTGGACAGAACAGAGAGAAATGGAGAGAGGAGAGGAAGATAGAGAGGGGGAGAGAAAGATAGACACCTGCAGACCTGCTTAACCTCCTGTGAAGCAACTCCCCTACAGGTGGGGAGCTGGGGGCTTGAACCGGGATCCTTTGTCGGTCCATGAGCTGAGCACCACTTGCGCTTAACCCACTGCACTACCGCCCAAATCCAGGGAAACCTCATTCTTAAATCTCTCAACTGTGCCTCCCTAGTTAGTTGAGGAAATCATGCATTTTACAATAATTGCTAAGGGGATGGGGCTTATCAAACTAGGCTTTCTCAAAATGGTCTCTTCACTCATCCTTAACTGATTATTTCCAACAAGTCCACATATAATGCAGATGACACAGAGAGAAAAATGACAAAGGATGAAAGGATGAATGTAAAGTTTCATCAGCATGAAGAAAAGATACAGCAAATTGCTGTCTGTTGTGGTGTATTTCACTAGAGGGCAAGCAAAATAGACAACAAAAACACTGAAAAAATCAGACAAGTACATCAGAAAAATAGGCAGATGTTCAACAGAAAAATATTCAGCACGTAAGAATTGCTTAGATATACATCAGTGGTAGTAAATGTATCCCTGATAAAATTCTTAGAACATTTAATTTACTCTTTTTTACACAATGCAAATTTATAACTATAAGTAAAATTTTATATGATTAAATACTTAAAGCATTAATTATACACCAAATGGTAATTATATAATTCCTACTGGCTTGAGCTTTAAGCAATAATTTTACACTAAGTGTGCTGGCACAATATGCAGTATACTTAATTTTCCACATTTTATTTTATTTTTTTTTTAATTTAAGAAAGGAGACATTAACAAAACCATAGAATACGAGGGGTACAATTCCACACAATTCCCATAACCCTATCTCCACAGTCTTTTGGAGGTGGGAGTGGAGTTTATGTACAATCCTATTAAAGTGTAAACATATAAACCACTATTTAATTAATATGAGAGGCGAAAACTGATGATATGTCTAGAACTTCTTAAAACACAGACTGAGTCTTTTTAATACATAGGCTGTCTTTGATATGTTGTCTCTCCCAAAAGCCTAGACCAGGGAGAACAGAAGCAACCAGTAGCACAGCTATATACAAGATGCTGGGTATTATACCCCAAACCCTATCAAAGGGACTTTCCAAAGTTAACCCTATCAGCAAATAATGTGACGATAACAATAACTATCTATTGTCTTCTTGAACCCTAAGACAACAGGAACCTCATATTTCCACTATAGAACCTATATTTCCCCCAGTCCTGGAACCTTAGGGTGGGGCCCACTTTTCTGCATGCTGCTCTCAATTCAAATCAAATAATATTGCATCCGCGGACCGCAACCTAATCAACACAACGAGTGCCACCCCTAAATGCTTCACTTCAGACTGTGACCAGAGACTTCAGGTGTGGAATGATAACCCTTCAGCTTCATCACTTGGGTGAGACCTTTCCTTTCATAGTATTCTCTAATTCCATTCCAGGTGTTCCACTCCCCAATAAAGTCCCCAAACCTAGATACAGTCCAGGTCCCCTGAGATAGAGCATAGGTTCACCCGTGCCCATAAACTAGGGGGAAAATATATACCTGAAAGCAGAAGTACACAAGAGCATGCAGGGAATACCCCCCAACACCTCATCTGCACTATTACAGTCTTTAGGTCCATGATTGTTCAACAATTTGTTTGGCTTTCTATTAACTCTCTTTTCAGCCACTAGGTTCCGGATGCCAGCAAGATGCTGACCAGACTTCCCTGGACAGAGGACCCCATCAATGTGTACTGGAGGTCCACTTCCTCAGAGCCCCTCCCTACTAGGGAAAGAGAGAGGCAGACTGGGAGTATGGACCAACCAGTCAATGCCCATGTTCAGTGGGGAAGCAATTACAGAAGCCAGATCTTCCACTCTCTGCAACCCACAAAGACCCTGGATCCATACTCCCAGAGAGATAGAGAATGGGAAGGCTATCATGGGAGGGGATGGGATGATTGTCCACATTTTTACATTAATTCACTACCCCTTCCTTATAAATGTACTCACATTAGAGCCAGCAGCTCCCAAGTAATTATTTTTGTTGTTGTTGTTGACTCCTTTGTGCTCTTGATTTCTGTTTACTTTTTGAATAGGGTACCCCAGTTGTAAACCATTTGTAAGCCAATTTTCTGACACACAGCACGAAATTAGCTAAACTTCTGCTATAAATCACTCTTTCCAAGAAAGAAGTAGTGAAAGAAACATACATTCAACTCAGAAATCTGTTAGCTTGATTTTTTTGTGTGTGACGAACTTTCTTTCAACTTTTTATTTCAACTCTTGGATGGCTACTCTCCAAAAAAATAAAATAAAATGAAATAAAATAAAGCATCTTCATTGATACCACCTGCAACCATTAAAAAGCAAGAATAATAAACTAATAATCACTTGAAATGGAAGAATGTATTTATATTTTTTATAAAAATGTACATGAACTTTTAACCCCCCCCCCACACCCTTCTGACATGGTCCTTCATGACCGCATAGCTCCACCTTTACCAACTTACTATACTTTTTATTCCCTTCCCTCCTTTTTTATTCAGAAAGAGATGGGGGGAGGGGTGAGAAAGAAAAGGAGAAGTGCAACAGCACAGCTGCATTGCTTGTGAAATATCTGATGTGATATGCTATACATGGTACTCCATGTAATGTAATGCCAAAAGTTGGAAGCCTGCAACTAGGAAGTATGGTGGTAGACTCTCCTGGCCTTTCAGAGGTTTCTATTTTTTACAAGTTGCTTAAATTGTGTACTTTTCATATTCCCCAATTAAAGTTAATATTACTATGGCTATCTGGTCAAAGCACACACAATATATTTGTCACATTTTAAAATCAACATTGCCCAACAGTAACTTTAAACTTGATATCTCCTGTAGACACATTTAAAGACAGGACTGTTGGAACTCTGAGACTGAGCTAGAATCACTTATAATTCAGTGGGCAGTTTTATTATAAATCCTGAAAGCTTTCAACATGGCCACAAAGTACTTTTTTAGACAACCTTTCTTTTCTTGTCATTGCTGATTTTATTTTACTGTGAGTCATAGAGAGTGACAAAAGACGATCTATATTCAACAATAAAACAACCTTGGCATATGAAGGTACTGAGAAAGAAAACAAGTGCAAGTAGGTCATACAAGGTTTCTGTGTCAGGGAGTCCCATGTTTCAAAACCACACAGCATTTTCTTGGTGTTTATTATTTGTCCACTCAAAATGAAATAAGAATTTGGTTAAAAAAAAAAGAAAGAAAAGAACTATATTGTGTATTTATCTATTTGTAGATTTAAAAATGTGTATCTTTCACTGTTGCCCCTTGCATACAAAACTGTAACTAAAAATCAGAATTCATAATCAAAGACCAAGATCATAAAAGAAAAAATTGAAACCAAAATTAGTTACTGAAATCAATAAAAAGGAAAAAACTTGAAAAAATACAGGAACTTCTGAGAAGATTTGTTAACATCTATGATAGTAAAGTAGCTTAGAAATATTGATAGTCTTTGTCAAGTACTTTCATTTCCCTTTTAGTTAAACAAATAGGTTTAAGTCATCTTGAATATATGAAATGCTAGTTTACACTGAACTCAAGAATTATGGAAAAGTGTATAGCAAAAATAAAACAAACATAAAACACATGCTTTAGATTTATTACTACTTGGATTCTATAGTCTGTTCTTTCCTGAGTGAACTAATGTTCTTTATTTCAAAACTAAAATCCCTCACAACATAAAAACAAAATATAGTATGGATTTTCCAATAACACTGTGGAGATAAAAATGTATTAGATTCCAACCACTGTAGTATGTACAATAATAATATTCCAATATTTGCATAGACACTAGAAGTATCAAATATTTTTAAGACAATGAAAGAACTAGAGAAAACTATGTATTATTTCTCAAAGTAAAATAATCAAAATTGATATATTTTTTATTTGCACTATTCCTGTTACTTAACATTTCTAGTAACTCATTTTCAAAGTACTTAAAATAGATTTCAAAAGGGAAACAGCATATTTTGTGAGCATAAAAGACATAAACTAAATTCATTGATTCTGTATATATGAAAGTTGCTTAAAGATGTGAGGTTGTTATAGAGCTCACAAATTCTCCTTAAAGGCAAACAAAATATAAAACATGTTTTTTTGAAAAAAAAATAGATTACTAATAAAGTTTCAGTTATATTTTTAGGTCCATATAAATGCCTTCAGTTTCTTAAAAAAAAAAAAAAAAAGCCAAAGTTTTTTTGTTAAAAGCTACTATATCCACCTTCTTCACCACAAAAAAAAAAGAAAGAAAAAAGGTCCGTAATCCCAGAGAAATGAGAAGGGAGAAAGAACAAAGGCCTCTGAACTTCAAGAGAAGGCAGGACTATAGAAAAAAATGGGCAAATATATATATAAATACAGATAGATAGTTACAGAAATAATAGTCAACCCATATCTGCAACCTTGGGGAGAACTACTGTAGTTTCCAGTGGAGGGAATGGAGATACAGATATCTGGTGGTAGGAAAAATGGGGAATTCTACCTCCATTACCTTGTAATTTTATAAAATATTAAGTCACTGATAAAAATAACAACCCAATCAAACAAATTATGAGTATAAAGTTAAAAACATCAGGTATAGAAAATAGGAGAGAAGTCTAATTTATATTCATTGGTATTCCTGAATAAGAACCCTAACAAAAATATGCGAAGAGAACACAACCCTAAAGTAAAGTTAAAATTTCAATGTGAAAACAACAATTGACAATGAAGAAAAAGTGAGGAATCAGTGAAATTTTCAAGTCTATTCAAAATGGGATTTGGAAATAAAAATCAGACTGCCTTCTTAATAAACTCTATCACTGAAGAAAGTGAATCAATTTTTCAAAAATTTAATGAAAATAAAATATTTAACCAATTATTTTCTTTAAATCCAAAATGAAATGCCTAGATATTTTCAATCATTTGAGAGCTTTAGGATTAGAATTTTCTATAGCTCTTGATCAAACTACTTACCAGCAAAATCAAATCAATTAAATCTGAATTTAAAGAGAAAGCTAAACCAAAGAAATGATTTCAAAAATGTAGGAGCTACCACACAAGTTCTACTGATAACATTTAATTCTTCAAAATATGGAACCAAGAATAAATACTATGGAAGTTATAGAACATAGTTAACATTTTACCAATAAAGAAATAAGTGTAAGATTTGGTGATATATGAGAAAGACTGGGTGGAGAAAACATAAATATGTCAACATATTTGAAAAAGAATTTGCTTTTTCACTATAAGTTGTATATTCCATTAATTACATAAAAAACACTTTTGTGCATGTCATTAAATACATGAAAAATAAAGCCTAAATTGGACAACATAATACTCATTAGATATAAACAATAATAAATTTAGTAAAGGGTTAGGCAAAATATTTGTTTCCTTTCATAATAACATATACCATTTGAATTTTTAAACTGATTTGAGTTACTTATTCAAAAAAGAACTGAGAATCTTTTAGAAAGGAAGTGTTTTAAGAAGCTGGACTTTTTGTCACCGTTATTTCAGTATTAAGTACACAAACTCAACTAAGTTTTTAGATGCTCTGATTATTATACTTATTCTCTATCAAATGTATCTATCATTCAACACCTTATTTCTAGCCTTGGAGTAGCACTAAGTCTCACTGTCTTTGTTTTCATAATTAATAAGTTCTCCAGTTAGCAGTTGTCAAGTTTTCTTTAATCTTTTTTTTCAGTCCTGTTTCTTTCTTTTTTTTATGTTTTTTATATTTATTTATTTCCCTTTTGTTGCCCTTTTTAATTGTTGTAGTTATTGTTGTTATTGATGTCGTTGCTGTTGGATAGGACAGAGAGAAATGGAGAGAGGAGGGGAAAACACAGAGGAGGAGAGAAGGACACCTGCTGACCTGCTTTACTGCCTATGAAGCAACTCCCCTACACTTAGGGTGCCAGGGGCTTGAACCAGGGTCATTATGCCTGTCATAGCGTTTTGAACACGTGTGCTTAACCTGCTGCATTACTGCCCGACTCCCAAGTTTCTTTAATTTTAATACAGATAAGAGAAAGCTAGTATTCCTCCCTTAGTACAAAATTCTCAGTGCCATGATGCCATGCACATAGAAAGTCACTGAGCATCTTTGGATATTGATTAGAGGGTGGAAAAAGTTTAAAGGAGGACTTTGAAAACAGGTTTACATTTAGTTCTATAGGAATCCTCAGGAACTTCTCCATACAGTAAAGAAAAACTAAAACAAAATTAGGTGAGTTTTACACTGTTGCACTTTTGGAATCTGCTATTTTAATTAATATAAAATATATCCCATGATACAGCACTACAAAATTATAGGCTTTCTGTAACACTCACTAGTAATAAGCTTTCTTGGTTATTCTATTTCTCAGACCAAAATACTTCATCTGATCATGCATGATAAAACTTTTGCAACTGCTATTTGAAAAGTAAGTTACATTTTTTTCATGTTTCATGTCATTAATTTTAGATAAATGCAATATATTGTACATATTCCAAACACTTCACAGCATCTCTTTTGCTTTACTTTTACACACATCAGAGATTATTGTTATTTTTCTTATTCTATGTAATTATCTTGGCTGAGTGCCCTGTACTCAGTTTTTAAATTACTTACATTTAAATGAAGGGTATTTTGGGGGAGACAAACTTGTAAGAATGACATGTGTAGGTGGGTAAACTAGGTGCTCTACAGACAGTGGAGCAGTGTTGTAATATCTCTACTGCCCTTCCACTCCTAACTCCCCCTTACTAAAAAAATAAATAAATAAAAATAAAAAGTCATGTCTATGAGAGAGTACAGAGGCAGAGGTATTCTGTGTGCAAAACACCCTGAGTTCATGCCTATCATTCTTCCTTTCTTGCTTTCCTTTCCTTCCCTTTCCCTTTCCCCCTCCCCCTCCCCCTTCCTTTCCTTTATCTCCCCTCCCAGCCCCTCTCATCCCCTTCCCTCCCCTTCCTTCTCTTCCCTTGTCTTCCCTTGCCTTTCCTTCCTTCCTTTTCTTTTCACCAGAGCACTATCCAGCTCAGGGTTGTGGTGGTGACTTGAATTGAACCTCAGATAATGAATCTGTCACAAAATTATTTTGCGTAAGATTACAATCTCTCCTATCTTCTATCTGTGCATTTAAACAAAGAAAACACAATACTTGGGGAAAGGTGACAGAGGTGAAGTCAAGGATTTTTATCCTTCAGCGTTTTGTGTTCAAGAAATCTAGCTAGCATGGCATGGTATATACAGATATTCGGGAGTGAATCTATATACCAGATCGTTATACAGTGTAATAAGAGGAGATTCCTTCAGTGAAAATAATAAAAGATAAACAAACAAAAAAATGCACTCATTTGGATCTGAAGAGGTGACATACGAGACAGTGGGCAAGATTTCTATTAGTTTGATTATTGGGCACCACAGATATTGAAGCGCTCTCTCTCTCTCTCTCTCTCTCTCTCTCTCTCTCCCTCTCTCTCTCCTCTGCTCCTCTGCAAAATCCCACTAGATTTTCTGATATGGAAATAAATATGAATTATAATGAATCGCTTCAACACAGACAACATTTGAGGTCAGATAGAGTAGACAGGCCAGTGGATGATGGTGAAGGTGGAGTGATGGCATCTGTCTACTTTTTTGTGTGTTTTACAAAAGTAACACAACTAAGAGATGAAATAAAAAAGTAAAGGGTGTGGTCCAGGAGGTGGTACAGTGAATAAAACATCGAACTCTCAAGCATGAGGTCCTTAGTTCAATCCCTGGCAGCACATGTGCCAGAGTGATGTCTGTCTCTTTCTCTCTCCCACTATGTTTCTCATAAATAAATAAATAAATAAATAAATAAATAAATAAATAAATAAATAAATAAAATCTTAAAAAATTAAAGGGTATGATAGATACATATTTAATTAAAGAAGACACAGTAGCCAGGTTTTATGCTGATAAGAAAAGGAAAAAAGAAAAATTGTTCACTACTTAGACAAAGAGGATAGCATAAGGCATGAATCCATTAACAGGCTAATTTGGAAGGTTAAAAGAAGCCCAAAGGCCTGAGCTTTAAAGAAGGTAATTTAACACAGATGAAAAGAGTTAGTCATTCTTCCAAATTGATACAGTAATATTTCCCAAAATAATTAAATCCGGTAGTAAAACTTAAGTTTGTTGGGAAATTGTGCAGATGTGGTTGAGCTTGGCAGGGCTCACAAACCACCCTATTTCCATGCTAGTATAGCCCATCCCTTTATTATTTACATATCAGTCTCCTGCCTGGTCTTACAAATGACTAAATGTCTACTTTCTAAGTCCCCACAGGGTATTGCTAATTCCTGCCTGTTGAATCCCTAGCAATGGTTGCTAGGGAGGTTCTATCTTTCCATCCCCTCCCATTTTTCTCTGCCCCTCTCCTATGTATGGGTTGTGAAGCCATTTCAGGGGTAGGCTTGGCTCTTCCGGGTCCCAGGGGAAGGGGAAGGGAAAAGGGGGTGGAGGGGGAATGGGGGACGTGCAGGGGGAGGCAGACACTGGCCATTGTGGTTTTTGGTTCCACATGGTTTTAACCAGGTTCCTACACACCCAACTCTGGGGTGCCCACATGAATAAAGATTCGTATTGCTACCACCATGAACTTGGTTCCTGGGTTATCTCTCTCTCCCAGGACGTTAGCCCGACATTAGTTATATAAATTTAAAACTTATAATTACTCTGTAGATTTGTCATTTTTTATGTCTTTACTAGGAAAATTAATGTTTTACAGTCAACATTACATACAATAGTTTGTACATGAATAACATTTCCAAGTTTTCCACATAACAATACAACCCCCACTAGGTCCTCTACTATCATGTTCCAGGACCTGAACCCACCCCCTACCCCCACCCCCACCCCCACCCCCACCCCCACCCTAGTCTTTTACTTTGGTGCAATACACCCACTCTAGTCCAAATTCTGCTTAGTATTTTCCCTTCTAATCTTGTTTTTCAACTTCTTCCTATGAGTGAGATCTTCCCACATTCATCCTTCTGTTTCTGACTTATCTCACTTAGCATGATTCCTTCAAGCTCCATGCAAGATGGGCTGAAAAAGGTGAAATCACCATTTTTAATAGCTGAGTAGTATTCAATTGTATATATCCCACAACTTACTCAGCCACTCATCTGTTGTTGGACACCTGGGTTGCTTCCAGGTTTTGGCTATTACAAATTGTACTGCTATGAACATAGGTTTATACAAATCTTTCCAGATGGGTAAGTTTGGTTCAGATTTGTCATTTTTAAAAACTCTTAAATTAAAAAAAAAAAAAACCAAAACTTAAATTTAAGAACATGGCGGTGGCGCACCTGGTTACATGTACACATTACTGCGCACAAGCACCCTGGTTCAAGCTCCCAATCCCCACCTGCAGGGAGGAAACTTCAAGAGCCATGAAGCAGTTCTGTAGGTATTTCTCTCTCTCCCTCTTTAGCCCCCCCTCAAATTGTTCCTCTCTCCTATCAAAGAAATAAATAAAGTTTAAGAAACTAAAAAAATATAACTTAAAATAAAGACTCCTCAATCATTTCTTCTGTCTACTTATAGAAACCCCTCCTCCCTTTTTTAAATTAAGCTTTTATTTACAAAGTCCATTTTCAAGATTACCAAGACCCTTATTTCAGGAAGTTTTCTATTTTGAAGTTATTATATATTCAGTGAAAATAGTATACTAAGTTACTGGTCTCTTCTCAACTCTCCTGGCCAGCCTCAGTGTGGAAGTATATCCTTTTTCTGAGTAAACCCTATGCCTTCTATATTAACTACCATCATCTCATACACTGCTTCTTTGTTTTAAAGTTCCACCTTTCACTGTACTGTAAACATGTTAGGAAGAAAGTTCCCTAGGCCAGGTCTATCATTCAAATTTATTCTGAACTCCAATAAATTAAAATCATTCCAGTATCTAGTGCTATACTACTCTCAAGATAAAAGTTATCTCAGAGTCCAGTTTATAGGTATCTATAATTAACAGACGTGTATAAATCTCTGTACTGCTTTTAAAAGTCACTTCTATATAAAATAACACCATATACATATGTCTGTTTTAGATACTGAATAAGCCAGAACTTCATATAAAGACAAAATTAATAATAATAAAAGGCATAATACTGCTGCTCTTATACTGAGTACCTTTTCTTCCTTTCTTCTTTCCTTCCTTTATTTTTTAGTGATTTAATAATGATAAAATTTTGGTAAAAGAGGGGTACAACTTTCACCACCAGAGTTCCATATCCTATCCCCTCCACTGTAAGGTTCCCTATTCTTTGTCCCTCTGAGAGTACAGACCAAAGATCTTTATGGAGAGTAGAAGGTAGAAGGTCTGGTTTCTGTAACTGCTTCTCTACTGGACATGGGCATTGACAAATCGATCCATAGCCCCAGCCTGTTTCTTTTTCTTTTTAATATTTATTTATTCATTTTCCCTTTTTGTTGCCCTTGTTTTTTATTGTTGTAGTTATTATTGTTGTTGTTATTGATATCTTCTTTGCTGGATAGTACAGAGAGAAATGGAGAGAGAAGGGGAAGGCAGAGATGGGGAGAGAAAGACACCTGCAGACCTGCTTCACCGCCTTTGAAGCTACTCCCCTGCAGGTGGGGAGCCGGGGACTTGAACTGCAATCCTTATGCGGGCCCTTGGGCTTTGCACCACCTGCGCTTAACCACTGTGCTACCACCCAACTCCCGCCCCAGCCTGTTTCTATCTTTCACTAGTGGGGCAAGATTCTGGGGAGGTGGGGTTCCAAGACACATTGTTGAGGTAGTCTACCCAGAAAAGTCAGGTCATCATCATGTTACCATCTGCAAATAAACATATTCAATCTTACGTGAATGCGGTTTTGATATGTAAACATAATGTAAGTTAAATGGAACATACCAACACCCATATTTATTGGAGAAGCAATTACAGAAGCCAGACCTTCCACCTTCTTCTTCTTCTAGCCTTTGCCCTTCTTCCGTAGCCAGTCAACAGCGTCAGGTTGAGCCTGATGTAAAGTTTCGAGACCTCCTTTGAATCTGGAGAGGTGGCAGTCTT
Organism: Erinaceus europaeus; assembly: GCF_950295315.1. NCBI lineage: Eukaryota > Metazoa > Chordata > Mammalia > Eulipotyphla > Erinaceidae > Erinaceus > Erinaceus europaeus. The sequence continues at coordinate 65,552,856 of NC_080169.1, read as the reverse complement.
TGACTATGTGGGTCATAGTCTGTCTGTAGCCGCAGGGGCAGTTCGGGTCGTCTCTGGCTCCCCAGCGATGGCGCACCGGCCATGGCCTGTTCGATAGCGATTGAGGAGGGCCCAATCATAATGTGCTAGGTCAAAGCCGGGTTGACGCTTGCAGGGGTCTGTGATGAGGTGTTTGTTCTTTACCTCAGCTGACTGCCAACTCTGTTTCCAAGAGACTGGAACAGAGAAGTTCAGTGTAGGTGTAGGGGACCAGATTGGGTGACGAGACGTCAAGCATTGAACAGGGTGGGCGAAGATATCCGCATATATTGGCAGGTCCGGTCGAGCGTAGACGTGGGAAATGAACTTAGATGATGCCGCATCCCTACGAATATCTGGCAGGGCGATGTTGCTAAGAACTGGCAGCCATGGAACCGGGGTGGAACGGATGGTTCCAGAAATGATCCTCATGGAGGAATATAATTTGGAATCGACCAAGTGGACATGGGGGCTACGGAACCATACTGGGGCACAGTATTCTGCAGTGGAATAGCATAATGCCAGAGAGGATGATCGTAGTGTGAAAGCGCTCGCGCCCCATGAGGAGCTGGCCAGTCTTGCAATGATGTTATTCCTCACACCCACCTTTGCTGCAGTTTTTATGAGATGTTTGTGAAATGACAGAGTGCGATCGAGAGTAACGCCAAGATAGACTGGCTGGGCTTCATGCCGGATTCTCGTACCGCCAAGCTGCACATTAAGCTCACGCGAGGCCGAGGCATGGTGTAGATGGAAAACAGATGATACCGTTTTTGCAGTGCTAGGGATTAGTCGCCATTTTTTTACAGTAATCAGATATCAGAGACATGTCTTTCGTGAGTGTTTCCTCGAGGATGTCCAACTTGGATGCCTGAGTTGCACAGCAGATGTCATCGGCGTAGATGAACTTCCTTGAAGAAGTTTCTGGGAGGTCATTGATGTAAATATTAAATAGCGTAGGAGCCAGAACAGAGCCCTGGGGGAGTCCACTTGAGACAGGTCTCCATCTGCTAGACTTGTCACCCAGATGCACCCAGAATCTTCTGTTTTGGAGGAGAAACGATATAGTGTTGGCCACCCATGGAGGCAGGCATCTTGAGATCTTGACTAGGAGACCACGCTGCCAGACGGTGTCATAGGCTGCTATGAAATCAACAAAGACAGCACCCGTCTTTAAATTCTTCTGGAATCCATTTTCAATGTAAATTGAGAGGGCCAGGGCTTTTTGGCAGGTAGATCTTCCTGGGCGGAAACCAGCTTGGGTGGGTGATAGGAATTTCTCTGTAAGATGAGAAATACGTGACAGAAGCAGCCTCTTAAGGAGTTTGTAACACACGGAGAGGAGAGAAATTGGTCTATAGCTAGCGGCCAGTGTTGGGTCTTTCTTTGGTTTCAAAACTGCTATAATCTTCGCACGATGCCAAACTTTGGGCATAGACTCAGATTCCAAGATGTGGGACAGGAATGAAGCGAGCCACTTCTTTGCCGAGGGATCCAGGTTAAGAATGAGTTCTGGGGTGATGTTATCATAGCCAGCAGCTGTTCCTGGTTTAACCCTCTTCAAAGCGTCTTCCAGTTCAGACAGTGTAAAGGGAGAGAGTTTTGGAGATGGACAAGATAACCGGAAGTGGGATGACCACTCATGGGAAATTTCTCTTTTCCAGACTGGGTCGATCTTAGCACATCCAACTTGAGTTAGGTGACTGGCCACTGAGTTTGGAGATACAGGAGGATGGGAGACGGGAGGGGGTTGGCTACCGGCACCCAGTCTGTGAAGAAGCTTCCAGGCCTTCCTACTTGAGTGGGTGAAGTTCAGACTTTCCGTGAGTTGTTGCCAGCGGGTTTGGCGTGCTGCATCCAGGGAGGCAATGAGATGGTCAGCCACATCTGGGTCGCCCGACTCATCATACTGCTTTAGTAGTTGCTCGCATTCAGCATCAAGACAAGGCGTATAGTTAGCACGTCTCCCACGAGGAATGGCTTGGGAAGCTGCTTTGAAGATGGCTTGGCAGAAGCGCCTGTAGGAATCTTCAGAGGGGATAGAGTTAATTGGAATTGCAGGAATAGATTTGTTGGTAAGATTACTGAACAGACACCAGTTTGCTTTCTGAAAGTTCCATCTTAGTTTCTCTGAGCACAGAATCAGTGGGAGCTGGAGACCAATGTGGATGATAGCTGGGTGGTGATGACTGTGCGGGAAGATCTTGAGAACTTGTCTTGTAGTGGGAAAGGCTTGGCCTTTGACTGTGCTAATCCAGCACAGGTCGGGTGACGAGTCTTTATTCCATCTAGCACTGTGAAAAGAGCCTGGCTGTTTGGGATCGTATAATAGGGAGAGGTCATTCGCTGAAGCCCAATCGGCTAAGATAGAGCCGTCAGCACGAGTGGAGGAATATCCCCAGTCTTGGTGATGGCTATTAAAGTCTCCAACGTAAATGGCTGGGTGATTCGGGCTAGGCAGGACCTCATTATCCCATGAGGCACTGGGAGGCTTATATACATTGACGAGCTGAATAGTTCCACCTTTTGTACCCTACAAAGATCCTGGGTCCATACTCCCATAGTAAAAAGAATAGGAAAGATTTCAAGGGAGGGGATGAGATATGGAGTTCTGGTGGGGAAATTGTGACCTCTTATCCTACGGTCTTGTCAATATTTCCATTTTATAAATAAAATTTAAAAATAGATCAAATATTAATAATAAAAAAATATGCCAGTCTCAAAAGCTCCCAAACGAAGGTGCCATTGCCCTTTTTGAGAGAAGCTTTAGATAAATGATAAATGTGTTCTTCAGAAACTTGGGGGTACAGGAGATGTAAAATTAACTTTCAAACCCAATGACTGAAAACTTCTAGAGGGAGCCAGGAGCTGGTTCACGTGGTAGAGTGCAGACTTCAACATGGTAATATTACCATGTATGAAGATTCAGGTGTAAGTTCCTAGCTACCATATAGGGGCACCTACGTGAGGGTTGGGGGCTAAGTCTCACTAGCAGGGAGCAGTGCTTTAGTGTTTCCCCTTTTGCCTCCTGGATTATCATTCAGGCTCAGTGCTTGCAGATATTTTCCCCCATTCTGTAAATTGCCTTTTAATTTGTTGATAGTTCTCTTTGCTGTGAAGAAATATTTTAGTTATTTCTACTAATTTACTTCAGTGAGGTATATGCCTGTGTTTTTAATGTCCTACTCATGAAATCATTACCAAGAACAATGCCACAAAGCTTTTTCTCTATATTGTAGTATGGAAAAATTTGAATTTCAGCAAGTTTGGGCGAGGTTGTGGAGAAATTAGGATCCTTAGCACTCTGGTAGTGGACTTCAGAATGGTGTGTTACTGCATAGAATAGTAATCTAATGAACTATTTAAAATAGAGCTCAAGCTAAGAAATGTAACTTCTGTGTGGTCAGGGAAGTGGTGCAATGCATAAAGCATTGGGCTCTCAAGCACAAGGTCCTGAGTTAAATCCCCGGCAGTACATGTACCAGAGTGATGTCTGATTCTTTCTCTGTCTTCCTATCTTTCTCATAATAAAATAAATTCTTTAAAAAAATGAAATATAATTTCCACATATTGTAGAGATAACTCCAAAAAGATTAGTACCACTCTCAAATTGATAGTATCTTTTTCTATAATTGTTTTTATAAGCAAAAAAAATGAATAAGCAAAATAAGTATATTTATACAATACAAATTATTCAGCCTTAAAAAGAAGAAAATCTGTGGTGCAACAAACAACATGAGTGGTCATCATGCTATATGAAATAAAACAGACACAGGAATAAACACAATACATGATTCCATGTGTATGAGTTATCTAAAATAATCAAGTCAATAAAATGAATGACTGGAATGGTAGCCATGGCAAGACGGGAATGAGGACTGATTAATCGATAGCATTATTTAAGTTAAGTAAGATCAATAAACTGTGGAGATCTGTAGTTAATAATAATTTCCCTATAGTCAACAATAATATATAACAATTAAACTGTGTTAAAAGGGTAGATTTCAGATCAGAAGGTTAGCTCGTCTAGATAGTCCACCTGTTTTTTTAACGAGTACAACCCAGGTTCAGGACCATACCACACATTAAAGGGAGCGTCAGTCTTACAATGTCTTGCTCTCCATGTGTATCTCTCTTTCTATCTGGTAAAATCAGCCCAGAGTAGTTAATACACAATGACAACAAAAGGAAAAAAGCTCTGCTAGAGTGGCTTCAATTTGTCACCAGCTAGTGTCATGATCAAGTCCAGCTTAAATGTCAGAGAGGGTGATTATGGATGCTCTGATTGGCTAGAATTTTTAGAACTCTGGCAATAATTCCAGGAATTCCCTAGTGATTTAGTGAATATATAATGTAGTCCTTGGATACTGAAACAGCAAACTGGTCATGGAAAATAGAGACCCATCAGACATGACCTTATCTCTAAAGCAAAGATACTAGTTCTAAATTCTCTCTCCCTTCCTAAGTAATGGAAAGAAAGGAATAAAGAAATAAAGAAGTAAAGGAAGGAAGGAAGGAAGGAAGGAAGGAAGGAAGGAAGGAAGGAAGGAAGGAAAGAGAAAAAGGGCCTTACCCAGTGCAACTTATAATTAAATTTTTCAACAGCCTAGAAAAAAGACTTGAGTTTGTAAACATAAAGGACAAAGCTCTATCCAAGTATCTATGACATAATGATTCTCCGGGGCTCTCTTTGGTTATAGTAAATAACATTTAAGAAAATTTCATTCTGACTCAGAGTGGACTCTTTTTGTGTGTGTCTCTGCTCTACTTCCACTTCCCCTCTTGCTACCCCTAGAATCTACATGGACAGTAGATTTGCATAATTGTCTATTCCTCATATCCCTTTTTTCCTTTCTCTTTCTTTTTCATTTAGATTTGGTTGCTATTTTTTCTTGAACTGGAGTCATTGTGGGACTAACTGGTATTGGGTAAACTGCTTCAGTTATTGCTTTAGTTACTACTGTAATTTCTGAGGGTGGTGATTGCATTTGTCATAAAGGTATTTAGTATAGTGTGGCTTGTACATAAAACAAAGCAACTGAGGAACAACAGAACATAAAAATAACAAACACATCAAAAATGGGTAGATCAAGAGCAAATAAAACTGCTAATACAATGAATGAAGACAAGAGCCTAGAAGAAACTACAAATCATCCAAGAGTAACCATAGATAAGAAAAACATGCAAGTAATAATAAATTTATTAATCACAGCAATGAAAACAACTTTGGAGGAAAGGAATAGCAATATTAGGGAAACAACAGATGAGAACCTCAAAGAAAATATTAACTACCTTTAAGCAATTAGAGAACTGAAAGGTGAAATAGCTGTAATGAAGAAAGCAGCTGAGGGAAGGGGAAACAGACTAGCAGAAGCAGAAAACAGAATTAGCCAGACAGAGGATGAGCTAGAGAAAACTAAGAAAGAGGTGAAAGAGCTCAAAAAGAGATTGAGAGACACTGAAAACAACAACAGAGACATATGGGATGATCTCAAAAGAAGTAACATTCATATAATTGGCCTGCCAGAGGACGGGGAAGCAAGCATTCTAGAGGAAATTATAGAAGAAAACTTCCCAGACCTGAACAACAGAAAGGACATTAAGACCTAAAAGGCTCAGAGAGTCACAAACAGAATCAACCCAGACCTGAAGACACCAAGACACATCATAGTCACAATGAAAAGAAGTAAGGATAAAGAAAGGATCCTAAAGGCTGCAAGAGAAAAACAAAAAATCACATACAGGGGAAAACCTATAAGACTATCGGCAGACTTCTCTACCCAAACTCTAAAGTCAAGAAGAGAATGGCAAGATATCTATTGAGCCCTGAATGAAAAAAAGGTTTCAACCAAGGATAATGTATCCCGCTAGACTTTCATTCAAACTAGATGGAGTCATCAAAACCTTCTCAGACAAACAACAGTTAAAGGAAGCAAGTATCACCAAACCAGCCCTGAAAGAGGTTCTAAAAGATCTCTTATAAACAAGAACATCACTATAATACTTGCAACATATCAAATAAAAACTTGTTGAACAATGGCACTACAACACATTAAATCCATAATATCGGTAAATGTCAATGGCTTAAACTCACCCATCAAAAGGCACAGAGTGGGAGGATGGATAAGAAAACATAACCAAACCATATGGTGCTTGCAAGATTCCCACTTGACCCAACAAGATAAAGACGGACTTAAAAAACTATCCTGCAGGCTAATAGACCACAAAAAAGGGCAGGAACAGCCATTCTCATTTCTGACACAATAGATTTTAAATTAAATAAAGTAATAAAAGATAGGCAAGTTCATTATATAATGATTAAAGGATCAATCTGCCAAGAAGATATAACAATTATTAACATCTATGCACCTGATGTGGGACCATCTAAATACATCAAACACCTTCTCAAAGAATTTAAAAAATACATCAATAGTAATACAATAATAGTGGGAGACTTTAACAACCCACTCTCACACTTATAAAAATCAAGAAAACACAGAATCAACAAAGAAAGAAGAGAATTAAATGAAGAGATAGACAGACTAGACCTCTTCGACATTTTCAGAGTTCTTCACCCCCCAAAAATGGAATACACATTCTTTTCAAATCCACACAACACATACTCAAGGATAGACCACATGTTAGGCCACAAAGACAGCATCAATAAATTCAAGAGCATTGAAATCATCCCAAGTATCTTCTCAGACTACAGTGGAGTAAAACTAACATTTAACAACAAACAGAAAATTATTAAAAATCACAGAATTTGGAAACTAAACAACATACTGCTTAAGAACCACTGGGTCAGAGAGACACTCAAGCAGGAAATACAAATGTTCCCAGAAACAAATGAAAATGAAGACACAAGCTATCAAAATATTTGGGACACAGCTAAAGCAGTACTAAGAGGGAAACTCATAGCCATACAATCACATATTAAACAACAAGAAAATACCCAAATAAATAACCTTACTGCACACCTTAAGGACTTAGAGGAAGAGGAACAAAGGAACCCTACAGCAACCAGAAGGACAGAAATCACTAAAATTAGAGCAGAAATAAATAACATCGAAAATAAGAGAACCATACAGAAGGTCAATGAAGCCAAATGCTGGTTCTTTGAAAAATTAAACAAGATTGACAAACCCCTAGCCAGAATCACTAAAAAAAAAAAAAGGGAGAAGACTCAAATTCATAGAATTGTAAACAATAGAGGAGTATCACAACTAAACCACAGAAATCCTGAAAATCATGCGAGACTTCTATGAGGAACTATTTGTCAACAAGCTAGAAAATCTGAAAGAAATGGAAGAATTCCTAGAAGCACATGCCCTTCCAAAACTGAACCAAGAAGAACTACAAAACCTAAATGCACCAACCACAGACAAAGAAATTGAAAGTTTTATTAAGAATCTCACCAATAACAAAAGTCCTGGACCAGATGGCTTCACAAATGATTTCTACAAAACCCTCAGGAAACAGTTAATACCCATACTCTTAAAGTTTTTCTATAAGATCAAAGAAACAGGGACACTCCCTTCCACTTTCTATGAAGCCAACATCACTCTGATACCCAAAGCAGATAGAGACACAACAAAAAAGGAAAACTTCAGACCAATATCTTTGATGAACATAGATGCCAAAATATTAAACAAATCTTGGTGAACCGGATACAGCAGCATATCTAAAAGATTATTCATCAGGACCAGTGGGATTCATCCCAGGAATGCAAGGCTGGTTCAACATACGTAAGTCTATCAATGTCATTCACCACATCAATAAAAGCAAAGCCAAAAACCACATGAATACCTTAATAGGTGCAGAGAAAGCCTTTGACAAAATCCAACACCAATTAATGCTCAAAACTCTACAAAAAATGGGAATAGATGGGAAATTCCTCAAGATAGTGGAATCCATATATAGCAAACCAACAGCCAACATCATAATCAATGGACAGAAGTTGAAAGCATTTCCCCTCAGATCAGGAACTAGACAGGGCTTCCCACTATCACCGTTACTCTTCAACATAGTATTGGAAGTTCTTGCCATAGCAATCAGGCAAGAGAAAGAAATCAAAGGAATACAGATTGGAAGGGAAGATGTCAAATTCTCACTATTTTCAGATGACATGATAGTATACATAGAAAAACCTAAAGAATCCAGTAGAAAACTACTGGAAGTTATTAGGCAATATAGAAAGGTATCAGGCTACAAAATCAATGTACAAAAATCAGTGGCATTTCTTTATGCAAACACTAAAACTGAAGAAGAAGACATCCAGAAATCACTCCCATTCACTGTTGCAACAAAATCAATAAAATACCTAGGAGTAAAGCTGACCAAAGAAGTGAAAGACTTGTATACTGAAAACTATGAGTCACTCTTCAAGGAAATAGAAAGTGATACCAAGAAATGAAAAGACAACCCATGCTCATAGATTGGAAAAATAAATATCATCAAAATGAATATTCTCCCCAGAGCCATATATAAATTTAATGAGATACCCATCAAAGTTACACCAAGCTTCTTCAAGATAATAGAACAAAAACTACATTCATTTATCTGGAACAAGAAATCACCTAGAATTGCCAAAACCATCTTGAGGAAAAGAAACAGAAACAGAGGCATCACACTCCCAGATCTCAAACTATATTATAATGCCATCATCATCAAAACAGACTGGTACTGGAATTAAAATAGGCACACAGACCAGTGGAACAGAATTGAAAGCCCAGATCTAAACCCCCACACCTATGGACATCTCATCTTTGATAAGGGGGACCAAAGTATTACATGGAAGAAGGAGGCTCTCTTCAATAAATGGTGCTGGGAAAACTGTGTTCTAACATGCAGAAGAATGAAATTGAACCACCTTATCTCACCAGAAACAAAAATCAACTTCAAATGGATCAAAGACCTGAATGTCAGACCGGAAACTATCAAATACTTAGAGGAAAACACTGGTGAAACACTTTCCCACCTAAACCTCAAGGACATCTTTGATGAAACAAACCCGATTGCAAGGAAGACTAAAGCAGAAACAAACCAATGGGACTACTTCAAATTGAAAAGCTTCTGCACAGCCAAAGAAACTATCACACAAACAAAGAGACCCCTCACAGAATGGGAGAAGATCTTCACATGCCAAACATCAGACAAGAGACTAATCACCAAAATATACAGAGAACTCAGCAAACTAAGCACCAAAAAAGCAAATGACCCCATCCAAAAATGGGCACAGGATATGAACAAGACTCACTTCAGAGGAGATCCAAAAGGCTAACAAACATATGAAAACCTGTTCCAGGTCGCTGATTGTCAGAGAGATGCAAATAAATTCAACATTGTGATACCACCTCACTACTGTGAGAATGGCATACATCAAAAAGGACAGCAGCAACAAATGCTGGAGAGGATGTGGGGACAGCCTTCTACACTGCTGGTGGGAATGTAAATTGGTCCAGCCTCTCTGGACAGCAGTCTGGATAACTCTTACAAGGCTAGACATACTCCTTCCATATGACCCAGTAATTCCTCTCCTGGGGATATACCCCAAGGATTCCATAATGCCCAACCAAAAAGCTGTGTGTACATCTATGTTCATAGCAACACAATTCATAATAGCTAAAACCTGGAAGGAACCCAGGTGCCCAACAGCAGATGAGTGGCTTAGAAAGCTGTAATACATATACACAATGGAGTACTATGCAGCTATTAAGAACAATGAGCACACCTTATCTGACCCATCTTGGACAGAGCTAGAAGGAATTATGTTAAGTCAGCTAAGTCAGAAAGATAAAGATGAGTATGGGATGTCTCCACTCATCAACAGAAGTTGAGAAAGAAGAACAGAAAGGGAAACTGAAAGTAGGATCTGATTAAACTGAGAGCAGGGCACCAATATAAAAACCCTGTGGTGAAGGGGAGGGTGGCTATTGGGCTTCTTGGCACGGTGGAGGGTGGGGTGGCGGAGGTGGGTGGTGGAGATGGGACACAGTCTTTTGGTGGTAAGAGTGGTGTTTATGTACAATCCTATTAGAGTGTAAACATTATATAAACCACTATTTAATTAATATGAGAGGTGAAAAACTGATATGTCTAGAACTTCTTAAAACACAGACTGAGTCTTTTTAATACATAGGCTGTCTTTGATAAGTTCTCTCCTAAAAGCTTAGACCAGGGAGAACAGAAGCAACTGGTAGCACAGCTATATACAAGATGCTGGGTATTATACCCCAAACCCTATCAAAGGGACTTTCCAAAGTTAACCCTATCACCAAATAATGTGACAATAACAATTACTATCCATTGTCTTCTTGAACCCTAAGACAACAGGAACCTCACATTTCCATTATAGAGCCTATATTTCCCCCAGTCCTGGAACCTTAGGGGGGGCCCACTTTTCTGCATACTACTATCAATTCAAATCAAATAATATTGCATCTGCGGACCGCAACCTAATCAACACGAGTGCCACCCCAGCATGCTTCACTTCAGACTGTGACCAGAGACTTCAGGTGTGGAATGACAACCCTTCAGCTTCATTACTCAGGTGAGACCTTTCTCTAATTCCATTCCAGGTGTTCCACTCCCCAATAAAGTCCCCAAACCTAGGTATAGTCCAGGTCCCCTGAGATAGAGCATAGGTTCACTCGTGCCCATAAACTAGGAGGAAAATATATACCTGAAAGCAGAAGTACACAAGAGCATGCAGGGAATACCCCCCAATACTTCATCTACATTATCCCAGTCTTTAGGTCCATGATTGTTCAACAATTTGTTTGGCTTTCTTTCGGGGTGTCTCTCTCCTTCTCCGGCATGGTGGCCTCCAGGGGAAAGGTAACGGGCTGGTTCTTTTTCGCTCACAACAGGGGTGACACAAAGTAAAAGACACCAGGGGACTCTTAGCGTGAATCTAGAATCTGAGTCCTTAGAGTCCCAGAATCCTGGAATCCGTTTATTAGCAAAATTGACATGAGTTAAATAGCAAAGCAATGGAGGTAATCATTGTTGAAATATGACAGAAATTACAGGTTTCTTAACAGTCAGCATGCCCCTATGGTAGGGGGCTAGTATGACAGGAATTGATGAGATACAAGACAGTTATTCTCCATGACACAAGCAACTTAATTATCCAAAGGTATTTGAGAGAAGCATAGGGGTTAAACTCGTAGGGTGAGACAGAGAGAAGATGAATATCAAAAGGCCATATAGTTTGGAATTTCTCTTGTCTGGGGTCTGCGGTGTGTGATGAAGTGTGTGATAAGGTGTGTTCTTCTCTGATCAGAAGGTGACTTTGAATAAGTGAATCTGTGGCCATGTGGCCTGTGGTTAATGGAGGGAAGTACTGGGGTATCTGTGGGCCTGAGAGTCAAGAAGGAAAGAACCAAGTCTGAGTTTCCCCCCTTATGCTCACCTCAGTTGAGAGAGACTTACCAAGAGGTTATCTTCTCAGACCTCCATCCAAAGATGGGGGTAGTTCTCCCTAAGCTCTATCAGGTTTACACATGTTACCAACAGCTTTCTATGTTAACTCTCTTTTCAGCCACCAGGTTCTGGATGCCAGCAAGATGCTGACCAGACTTCCCTGGACAGATGACCCCATCAATATGTACTGGAGCTCCACTTCCTCAGAGCCCCACCCTATTAGGGAAAGAGAGAGGCAGACTAGGAGTATGGATCGACCAGTCAACGCCCATGTTCAGTGGGGAAGCAATTATGGAAGCCAGACCTTCCACTCTCTGCAACCCACAATGACCCTGGATCCATACTCCCAGAGAGAGAATGGGAAGGCTATGGGTGTGTGTGTGTGTGTGTGTGTGTGTGTGTGTGTGTGTGTTTGTGTGTGTGTGTGTGTGTGATGTGGAGATCGGGTTTGGGAATTATGCGGAATTGTACCCCTCTTATTCTATGGTTTTGTTAATGTCTCCTTTCTTAAATAAAAAAAAAAGAAAGAAAGAAAGAAAGAAAGAAAGAAAGAAAATTTCATTACAGTATATTATCATTTCATACTTTAGGATATTCTACTAACATACCATGTGACTTCGGTTTTTACAGAAATAACAGTGAAGTCAGGAAGAATTATATTTTGAATATTAAAAATACAAATTAATTTTATTAAGTATGTAATTAGTTAGTAAATAATTCCTTCTTACAACCTACATTAATAGACTAAAATTCAAGGTTACCACTTTATTACCCAGGAAAGGAGCAATTTAAGATCAATAGTTATAATTTTCTAGTCTCCTATATTATAATTTTCCTAGCATGGACATTTAACACCAAAAATCTGCTAGCCTTTTTTCTATTAAGCTAGTTTCCCTGATTTGGGGAGAGGGTGTAAATCAGTTTTGCACTGTGACTTCTCATCATCTATCTTGATAATATAGATTGAGAAGTCGTAAAATCAGGCAGTAGTGAAAAATTGATTATTTTTCACATAATAGAAATGTCTAAAATAATTCTAGTGGCCAATTAATTCATTGCTTAATTAGAACAGAACACTGCTTTTCACTTTTTATCTCTAAATTCTGCTCTTTCATATGAAGGAACTAAACCAAATTATAATTTAGAAAGTGTTTACCTTTGTATAAAACAGTCAAAATCAATTGAGTATGTGCTTCAGAGTCCACAGTACTTACGTAATGTCAAGAAATAAATAGGGTAGATGAAATAATTAAATATATAATACTAGTGTCTTTAAGTTTACTCCTATAATATTACAACTGTTAACATTTCAAAATAATATTTTTGTAAAATAAGTTTTAATTGTAAGATGAAAGCTATATTGGTGAACAAATTAGCCTGACTGATATTCGATAACAACCACTTTACTAGAAAAAAATTTTCACCTTCAAATTTAGCTTCTCTATAAAGCTGAAACTAAAAAAAAGAAAAGAAAGAAAAAATTCCTCAAATGTTTTATTTACAGGCAAATATCTAGATGTCTATACTCAGTCTGCACAGTAACAAGATAATGCTAATAAAGCATACATAAAGACCCCACTTATTAAAATATAAATTAGACAGCCTAATGTTTATACATGTGTAAGTACAATTAACATTGCAAGCTTAGTTGGAAATAAAATTGCTTTAGTTAACTAACCATTGCAATGCAATCAAATGAAATTTCCAATGTAATTGGAAAAAAATCTGTTCACTAGAAATAATGGCAATTTCATGCACAACAATGAGTTTTCCAGCCTTCTATTCTTTTTTCCATCTGCCCTTGACATAATTATCTGTCCATCATAAGTGACATAAAATATTACCTTTAACACCTGTAAGTTGCCTGGAGACTTTAAAGACAGCTGTTAGACACAGCTTATTTATAAATATTGGATCAAACTTATAAATGCATGGCCACATAAATCTTAGTTCATTTAGAATTATGCCCTTTGTTCCCTCAATTCTACATTCAGTTGGAAACTGAGGGGAGCTGAGGGAGAGTGTGAATTTCATAATCCCTTTCTTATTGCCAGCATTTCAGTGCTTTGCCTTTGGTTCTTGTTGTTCAGGAGAATTCTTGACATTACACAGTAGGGAATGTTAATCAACATTTTACCCAAGTAATATTAATGAAATGTGCCTACTTACACAAGAAGGGAGAATATGAATATTATATTTCTTTTTGAAATGTTAATGCACCTTTTAGGAAGTTATTTCTGCCTCCTAAATCACTCCAGTGCTGAATTATTAAAAGGTGGCATTAAAGAAATATAGCACTATTGCAAATAGTTAAATACTTTAAAAGAAGAAAGAATTATAAAGTTTAAAAATAAAGACTTTTGGAATAAAGTTTAAAAATAAAGTCTTTTGGTAGCACTGAAGATCAAAATAAGCACTGTAAGTGTTTGGTTCACATATTGATAAAATTTGGAATTTTTTCACAAAATAAGAGATTTAATGGTGATTGGTTTATAATTTACAATCATGAATTTGGTTTTTATTATGACATATATATATATATATATATATATATATATATATATTTGTCAAGTTTATCAAAAAAAAAAGAAAGTGTATGTCTTAACGTTCGTACTACTTGCCTGTGTAAATGTAATGGTAATGCAAACTCCACTCAGATTCTATTCTTATTCTTAACATGGAAAATCACCATTTTCTGAATATATTATCAACTTATAGTATTTCAAAGTGAATGGTTATTGTGAATATTTCATGTATGGCTGACATATAAATATATGTAAGATATCAATTCTCAGAGTGTGGATTTTGATAGCTATATGCCCAGCAGATGTTATACATCTCTTAAAAAGCAGCTATTCGGGATATGAATTGATAGGGCTCTGAACTGGTTTAACTAGATTTCTATTAATAGTTTTTTTTCTTTTTTGATAAATAAAAAAGATTTATTTATCTTACTTCATGAGATAGAGACTTTCACATGAGAGAAAGAGAAGTACCACTCCAGTGCAGATCTGGAATTGAACAAGGAGCGTCGGGCATACAAGTCCTGTGCTCTAACAGCTGAACTATTCAAATGCCTACTATGGAAAATACTATAGTAGACAGTGTAGTCAGTAAACTTACTGATTAAATTCACGTATTATCTAATGGTTCAGGAAGACAGTGACAATAAACAGTTACTACCATTTATCTTTGCTATGTGCATAGGCGTGGAGGACTGGATTGAAAAAAAAAAATCAACTGTCTGCATACTGATTGTAGGCACTTTTCTTCTATTTTAAGATATCTTAGTTGGTATTTTATTATTCCTTGTTACTACTTCATTGTTTTGTTTTTTAAGTAAATCACTATGTTCATAGGTTTTAAATTGTGAAGTAACCTAGGAAAATTCAGAACAGAATTTTTTTCAAGAATTCTTCTACATGGTGATCATTTGTTGGGACATGAACATAATTAGCATAGGGCTGACTTCAGCTCAGTGAGCATAGGACAGACTTAAGCAAACCCATAAAGCATTGTGGGTGTATAGGAAGTTACTTAAACAAGTGGTGAAATCACTCTCTGTTCCTGCTACTTTTCTGTTCTCCTTCTCCCCAGGACCCACCATGCCACGTCTCCCCAGACCTGAACGTGTATAGCCTAATACTGGTAAGTAGTTTAAAGACTCATGGCTTCCCACCATCATGAGTAGCTTACCTTTTCCCCTTTTCCTATTTTGTTGCCATGGTTTTATGTATATAAATAAAGCTTGATGTAATAAACCTCCCATTTGCTAATCCCTGGTCAAAGCCTACAGACGTTTTTTTATTCTTTTTTTTTAATTCTTTGTATTATCTTTATTTATTAAATGGATAGACACAGTCAGAAACTGAGAAGTAAGGGGATAATAGAGAGGGAGAGAGACAGAGAGACACCTGCAGCACTGCTTCACCACTTGCAAAGCTTTCCCCCTGCAGGTGGGAACCAGGGGCTTGAACCTCAATCCTTGTAGATTCTAACATATGAGCTCAGCCAGGTACATTAACACCCAGACCCAAGTTTTTTTTATTCTTTATTACTACTTTCTGAGAATTCTTAACACACAATGAATAAACTACTTTCTATCTGACTATATAAGATTTAGTAATGGCTACTACATTATCACGGTATTAATGTGTCCTCTAGTAAGGTAAGAGTATCTCTGTAAATAGATACTGAGAGAATGGATAGATATTAGGGACTGCAATTCAAGGTAAAATCTTCACATTTCACAAGAAAACTCTTCATTTTTTTTAATGTTTTATTTTTTTTAATTTTTTATATTTATTTAATTTATTTATTCCCTTTTGTTGCCCTTATTGTTTTATTGTTGTAGTTATTATTGTTGTTGTCGTTGTTGGATAGGACAGAGAGAAATGGAGAGAGGGAGGGGAAGACAGAGAGGAGGAGAGAAAGATAGACACCTGCAGACCTGCTTCACCGCCTGTGAAGCGACTCCCCTGCAGGTGGGTAGCCCGGGTTTTAACCGGGATCCTTATGCCGGTCTTTGTGCTTTGCGCCACCTGCGCTTAGCCCACTGCACTACAGCCCGACTCCCAAAACTCTTCATTTTTAACATTGATAAAAAAGGATATAGCTTTTAAAAATTAGAATATAACATAGTTAAACTGGATTCTCTTTTCTTTCCTAGCAAATGAGAGTTCCTTAGAACTGATGATGATTTCCATTCAATAAAATATGGTAATAGCAAACATAGAGGGCCTTTGCATCATCTACAATAGTTACCCACTACTTGTGTGAGAAGAAATAAATGATTTCCAAAGTGTAATTTATTGAACATGAGCACAAAATTAAAGATTTTATAATATCAAGGCTGGGTCATGGCGCAATTGGTTGAGTGCATATTTTGGGTTTTTTTTCCTGGTTTTTCCTCTATAATGCTTTAGAATCCCAATACTAAAAGTGTTATCCAACATAAATATATATATATATATATATATATATATATATATATATATATATATATATATATATATATATATGTCAGTCTACTTGTCACATGGTTAGAAAGTGTCCTTACCGCAAAATCTTCCCTCCACTGGTGGGCTGCTTGAACTCTTTCTGCTTCCTGAGCGAGGCGCTATAAAGAAAACAACAGATTTTAAAATTCAAAGGACCCCATGAAAATGTAGTTCTTATATAAAATGTTTGGATTTTTCAAATTAATTATAAAGATTTAAAATTCAGGATTAAAGACTTATGATTCATAAATTCTAAATCATTTAGTAATCCAGCTAACTAAAGTTGATATGGTCTGTTTACTCTTTAGTCATAGAATAACACACTATTCTTGAATGTCATTATGTTGAGAATCTTTATCATTTTATCAGTAGTTTTTTGATTATCTTTGATGAATTCTTTTTTAAAATTTTTTATATTTATTCATTTTCCCTTTTGTTGCCCTTGTTTTTTTTTATATTATTGTAGTTATTGTTGTTATTGATGTCTGATGTCGTCCTTGTTAGATAGGACAGAGAGAGATGGTGAGAGTAAGGGAAGACAGAGAGGTGGAGAGGAAGATAGACACCTGTAGACCTGCTTCACCTGAGGTGGCTAGAGCTTTGGACTCTCAAGCATAAACTATTCAGTTCAATCCCTGGTATCATATATAGCACAGCTATGTTCCAGTTTTCTTTCTCATAAATTTGTATATATACCAGGAGTGTAGTTTCACACATATGGTATGTGTGATTCATTGCACCCTCTATTGAGATACAATTTGGCAAGTATTTTTTTAATTCATTAATATCAACCATCAACATTTCACATGAATAATAACTGTATAAGAAAATTATGGGTGGTGGCACACCTGGTTGAGCAGACGTTACAATGTTCAAAGACCGGTTTCAAGCCTCTAAATCCCACCTGCATGGGAAACGCTTCATAAGTAGCAAAGCAGTGCTGCAGGTCTTGGTCTCTCTCTCTCTCTTTCTCTCTCTTTCTTTCATCTCCCCCTTCTCAATTTTTGGCTATCTCTATCAAATAAATAAAGATAATAAAAATTAAGACATTTATGAGATATATATTTAATGAAACACTATTCTGTACCAAAAATTATACTAACAAAATGGATTGAAATGAAAGTGTTTATGCTAAGAGAAACATAAAGAGGTGAAGGACAATTACTTTATGGTTCTGCATAAATGTGGCAGTAGTATCTTCTATGAGTGTTATTTTTCAATTTCTAACACTTAATTTTTATAAAAAGCCTTAATGAATAGATTATATAATCTTGGCAAAAGCTTGTTCCAGGAAATAACTTATTACATTTGTTATATAAGTTAAAAGAAATGATATTGAGAGCTCAATAATTATATTTGAATAAGCACTCCCTCATGCATTTTTTAATAGATATTTAGATTTTTTTTTCCCAAGGTCACAGAAATGTAACAAGTGTCACCTTGCTGTAGTATATAGTTTTTTCTGTGAGGAGAAAATTCACAATACACATATCAAACTAAGACTTTATTTCACCATCACTCATATATCCTAGTAGAGAATTATAGGACTCCTTCCTTTACCCATTGAAATTATGTTTCATTATGTTCAGCTGGAGATAAAATGTGTGTTGTCAATATACCAATAATTTTATTCATGTAGTTATTTTTCCTTCTCAAATAGTATTTAATTTTTTTTTCTATATTTGTTCCAGGGTCACTATCACTCTCTCTGTAACATAAGCTGTTACAACATAAAGTAATGGATTTTAAGTCCTACTCCTGCTAAATACTAGCTGGCATAAACAGGAAAAAACTTAAATCTCTTCTCCCATTTTCTCTTGTGAATAATGTAAAAACCTGCTTCACAGAGGAGGACCCACTGTCCTATGGTGAAAGAAGATGGACAAATCAATTGAAGGTGTGGTCAACTGACACTTATCACGAGGAAAAAATGAAGTGGTGCATCTGTGATAACAAAAGTCTCAGAAGTCACATTCCCTAGCAAAGTGATTTAAGGAAAAAAAAAAGTCTGCCTTTTGGGGTCAGATGACAGTGATTAAAAAGAAAAAGAAAAAAAAACCCTGCCTCTAGGGCCCAGAGTGTCTGGGTAATGCACATATTACCATGCCTGAGGACCCAGCCAGGCTCAAACCACTTCCTGGCTACAAAGCAGTGAAACAAGTCTGCAGGTGTCTTTCTGTTTGTGTATACTTTCCCCATCCCCCTCTCAATTTCTCTGTTGGGGGAGAGAGAGAAAAGAGAAAGAGAAAGGGAAAGGGAAAACGGGAAAGAGAAAGGGGAAAGGGAAAGAGAAAGGGAAAGGGAAAGAGAAAGGGAAAAGGGAAAGAGAAAGGGGAAAGGGAAAGAGAAAGGGGAAAGGGAAAGGGAAAGGAAGGGGAGGGGAGGGGAGGAGAGGAAAGGGGGGAGGGGGAGGGGAAGGGAAAGGAGGGAAGGGGAGGGGAAAGAAAGGGAGAGGAGATAGGAGAGAATGGATACCAGATGAGGTGGACCTGTCTTGCAGGCAGTGAGTCTTTATATACTCAACTAGCCTATATTGGAACTAATACAAATAGGTGCTGATAATGCTCTTAATCTTGTAGCAAAAGTTAAGCTAGCTATGATTCCAGAAAACTAGTAAGTCTTCTGAACACTCCAAGTTCCCAATTAACTTCTATTCTGGTCAAGAGACATTTTATTTGTAAAGTCAAGGATGTTGCATTAAAGGTCACTGACAAATTGTGTTAAGACTAGCAAAATTCCTATCAAAGAAAATGTGGGTATTTGCTCAGTAGAATATCTCTACTTCTTCAGTTGGTTATATAATAAGCTTAAGCAACCTATCTGATAAAAAATAAAATGTATTTTTCTCATTAAACTCCTGATTCAGTATATTATCCAACATTAAACCAGACCAAACACTGGATATAAAGAAGAAAAAAATCATCAGCATAGATATATATGATAAATGCATAAAGATTTATAAGACAAAATGAACTTAAATCCTCTAACTCCAAACAACATGATCACCACCTAAGGACAATCTTATTTTCTATTAGACCCAGCAAAAGCATTAACATCACAAAGTATTCCTAGACTATACAGAAACAAATTAGTACCAAAATCAAAAACTTAAAGTGATGCACTTTAAGTTAATGGAAAATTTCCCAGGAATTCTTAAAATTTTCTAAGGCCTATTTAAAAAAATAGAGCCAAAAGATTTATAGAAAGTTGGGTAGTATCTTTACAGAGGTCATGCCCTCAAATCTTGAGAGAACTGCTTATCAGTAAAAACAGCTTTTGATATGCAGTGGGGTTTTAGAAAAAGAGAGAGAAGGGGAGTAGGTTTTTTAAATCAGATTAAAGACAGATCGGCTCCTTTAAAGGCCTATTTATTATCAGCCTTCACTTGTTCCCATATCTTCATCTCTTCTAAGAGCACTGAATAGCCAGATGATATGACAGTCACATAAAAGCAGTAAAATACAGTATACAGAGAAATAATTCCTATCATTCCTATAGAAATAACTAAACATATTTCCTCTTGGAAAATATATTTTATAATCCTGTAAAGAATATCCTAGCTAGACTGAAAATTAACTATAGGTAAAGAAATAACAGGAAAATTCTAAAATAACTAATTACAAAGAATAGTACTTGACAGTATTCAAAGAAAATCTTCAGGGATCATATGACAGTTCAGTTAAACTCTAGTAAAGTTGATATTCATGCTACTATCAAGAGCTTACATAGAAATAACCAAGAAACACTTCTAAAATTCCAAAGTAATATATCTGCCCAATATATATATCAAAATATTTCTTTATAATAAGAAATTAACAGATAGTACAGATAGTCACAATAGATTAAATAAAATATATATAAGTTCTGTAATTAAATTTCAAATAATTGGTACAGAATATAGATTAGGTTAATGTATTATTAAGTTAATCACTTTATTATCACTCTAATATTTTTTCCTATCTTCAGCAAATGCTCTTAGAATACAAGAGTAACAGTAATTTTTTGAATTGTAAAATCAGCAGACTATGAAAGAACAGAATTCTAAATTCTTAATGAAAGTATTTAGGTCTAATCAATTATTTGTTATAACTTTTATTTTAGAATCCATTATACTCTCATACAGCATATTATAATTATACAACTACTACATGGTGAAAAGAGGATACCCTCTGAAGCAGACTGTTCTGGTTTCCATTTCTAGTGTTGCTATTTATTAAATATTAATTTTTAAGTAAAGATATTAACACTTTCAGCATCTATGAAAATTAATACTAATACACATATACAGATGACATATAGTCATTGATGGGGTTTTGTTACTTCTATCTCACTTTTTCTTTTTGTTTAATCTCACTTTTTTAGTAGAAAGACATATAGAAGAAATAGGAAAAAAAAGGAAAAAGAAACCACAGTATGTGCTTTCTCACCTTGTTCTGTGAAATTTGATAAAGCAAGAAAGATAGTGAGGTATAACATTTCTTTAGCAATTCTTAGGCCAATAGAAATGTTAATGACTGCAATAAACCTCCTTGTAGATTTGATATTACATTATAAGGAGGGGGAAAGACACAACACTATTTTCTTTCCACTAAACCTATCCAAGTAATGGGAATATGTCACTTATTTATGTCAGTATGAGTAGATGTATCTATCAGAATCATACCAGTTATCCTGTAACTCATCTATCCGAGTAAACAATGATTTTACTATGAAAAATCACATACAAGAGAACTGCATCACAGTCTTTAAATTGCATCTGGTATATTTACATATTGTTTTAATATTTCTATAATCAAGTATTGGTAGTTTGAATAAGTTCTACTGGTTAAAGAAGCTACACTGAAGTTTAAAAGGCTATACAATTTAAATAGGCTAAGTAAAATGTGTTGACCAGCACAGTTTAACACTTGGTACGTGTGATCACTATGTCAATACATACCTTAACTTGAGAAAACATACCTCAGAATAATCAGTGTACATTAGATGTTATTTAAAAAAAAAATTTACTACTAAGTGTATAGGACTTAGTTTTTCCTTTTAAAGGAACTATAGACCTTATACCAAGTTATCCATGTACCATAGGCCATAAACTATGTAGTACACACACTCCATTGTGGGGTCTGTGTCTGATGCTTCCTTATCAGTGACAACTGCTGTGTTAATTTTAATTCAATGGAATCTGCACATGAAGAATATGATTCTTAAAACAGAACTTTCATCAAAATGTCAAAAAGAAAAAAATGGGAGGGTGGTAAATTCTAAAGAGAGCACTACTAATTTGACAGGTTTTAGCTCTCCTTTGCTTGATTTTAAGGGAAGCAGAAAGGGAGATCCTGAAAAGCATTGTAAGTCTAAAATCCATCACTCAGAAGCCATCGTTATCATATATATATATATATATATATATATATATATATATATATATATATTTATACAATAACTGTTTATGTAAAAATAAGCACTACAAATAAGCATGTTGGTCTACTAGCTAACTCAGTAGTAAAACACAGAACATATAAACCTGGGGTCCAGGGACCAGGCACACTTGGTTAAGCACTCACATTACAGTACACAAAGACCCAAGTTCAAACCCATGGTCCCCATCTGCAGGGGGAAAGCTTCATGAATGGTGAAACAGGGCTGCAAATGTCTCTCTGTCTCTCTCCCTTTCTATCTTCCCTCTCCTCTCAGTTTCTCTCTGTTTCTATCCAATAAAAAGTAAAAGAAAAAGAGAAAGAAAGAAACCTGAGGTTCATGCAAGATTCAATTCATATACAGTCTTATGCAAGAACTGAGCAGCACTCTGGTCTTTGATTCATTTTGTCATGCACACATTTAAAAACCGATAAAGCTTTAATAAAAAATTATCTTGTTTACCTCTAACAACCAGTATTACCACCTGTGACAATTATTATAAAGAACTGATCTATAAGATGTTACTTGGTGTATATTATTTTCTTTTGTTTTTTTCTTTATTGGGGGCGGGTTAATGGTTTAGAGTCAACAGTAAAATACAGTAGTTTGTACATGTGTAACAATTCTCAGTTTTCCACCTAACAATTCAACCCTTTAAGTCCTCCTGTGCCATTACATTCCAGGACCTGAACACCCCCCCCCACCCCCAGAGTCTTTTACTTTGATGCAATATGCCAACCTCAGTCCAAGTTCTGCTTTGTGTTTTATTATTTTTTCTTTTCTTTTCTTTTCTTTTTAAATTAGTGATTCAATAATGGTTGACAAGATTGTGGGACAAGAGGGGTATAATTCATGCAATTCCCACCTCCACAGTGTCATATCCCATGCCCTCCATTGGAAACTCCCCTATTCTTTATCCCTTTGGGATTACAGACCAAAGTATGGGGTTCAGAAGGTCAAAGGTCTGGGTGGTATGTATTTTTTAACTGTGTAAATGTTATCTGAATTTGGTGTTGTTGATTCTTCTAATAGCTTGCATGCAGGCTGAATGCCAGGAACAAACAAACAACAACAACAAACAATTGACAAAAAGATTATTCGGAGAGATGACATTTTATTTTCTCTTTTTTAAAGGTAGAGAGAGAAAGTGACAGGCAACAACACTGAAGTTTCATTCAATGTGGTGTGGGTAGGGCTTAAACCTAGGTCACAACATGGCAAGGCACACATTATCTAAGTGAGCTGTTTTGCCAGCCCTGGGAATGAATTTTCTACACACAAACACCTTGCCCTGACAAGTGATGGTTTAGAGGAAATAATTCAGATTAATGAGTTTTGAGAAATGGTTTGCTACAGGTTTCATAAAATTAATGCCTATGGGGGGAAACAAAGCTAGTGTCATCTCTAAGACACTATTTTTCCACAACAAGTTTTGTGCATCTACTGTTTGGAGATACACATACACACACACACGCACACACACACACACACACACACACACACACACACACACTAGATATTTCTGATAATTACAGACCAATTATTCTTTCTGCCTAGGTACTACTCAAGCAATTACAAGATGTCAGTGATGGGACATAACATAGGTTATGCAAAAGATTCCTGCCTGAGGCTTAGACATCCTAAATCAATCCTCACTGAGATATTAAGCCAGAACTAAGCTATGTTCTGGTAAAAGAAAGAAAAAGAAGAAGAAGAAGAAAAAAAAGTAATCAACAAATAAAGAAACTTATTCAAAGACACCTTGAGACTGTCTGCTTATGCACAATGGGTTAGCATCTAATATTTACAAAAATGACTATATGTTGTGTTTATATGCACTACTTACTCTTACCTAACAAGCATTTGCAAACTCTGCTTTTATTTAATAGCATGAAATAGAAACACATAAATATAAATTGTATCCTTCTGCATTTCAAATTCAGATTTATTTCTCGAATAGGCCAGCACCAAATTTCTGAGAGAATACAGTTTAATAAATCAACTTCAATTTTGAAAAAATGCATTCCAGTAATTTGTGAAATGCTATCAAACTCTGATAAAAAACAGCTTAGGCCATGTACTTGAATTTGTGGCAGAGTGAAAAAAAAATTATCTCTTTACCATTTCAAGAATAATAAGACAGGTTACACAATCTATAACTTTTAATATATACTATAAATTTATCTATATAGAGATTGACCAAGTAGAAATAAACTTTGTTTCTTTTTATGTCTATTCTTTTTATGACTATTTATGGCTTTAATACTTCAGAAAACAGATAACTATGACTTTTAATAATAAAATTGTCAGCATTAATAGTAAACTGGTTTATGTTAATTTCTGATTATAGTAAGCTAACTCATAAAATTCTGAGTATAATAACTATAATTTTAGAGCTACCAATTAATTCTTTTTAATACTTTTATTTTACTTTAATAAGTAGTATATATAAAGGCAAAAAGAGAGGAGAAAATGTGAGAGAGACCAGAGCACTGCCCAGCTCTGACTTATTGTTGCACTGGTGATTGAACTTGGGACCTCAGAGCTATAGGAATGAAAGATAACCACTATGCTGTTTCTCCAGCCACTGACTAATAAGTATTGACAGTCTGTCACATTTTACAGTTGGTTTTGTTCAAGTTCATATAAACTTTATAATATGACCAGTGTTTTTCTTTCTAATACAAACTTAAGAAGAGTAGAACATATATAAATGAATAAGCTACTGAAATAAAGCCAGTTGTCATTTATTCTTCTTTTTGTGACCTAGTAAAAAAATAAATCTTTTGGAACATGGATTCTGGATCATATTGTAAAGATTTCGGGCTAAATCTGCCATTCAGAAAAAGCTTTTAAAATTAACTACAAAGCTTGAAAGTATAATATTCAGAAATGTAATTAGCTACAAATTGGCAGACTCTTCAAATACAGAAAACAGAATAAAGGAAATACCATCTGGTAAGAACAGTGAAACTCCTTATAGCAGTAGTCAAAGTAAATAACAAGACTGATAATCATTATTACCTTTCTTATGCTATTACTCTATGAAACAAAACAAAAAAATTTTAAAATGTTGAGTTGAATATAATTTGTACATCAGTTCCATATTTTGACACTTAGAAAAACTCAACAAATGAGTTTGTTCAACATGCATGGGCCTCAGACAAATCTAACTCAAACCTACGACCATCCAAGAGTTAGTCTAACTTTATAACTTGTATCTTTGTCAGGAAACTGTATGTGTCATACAGTTAAATTTTTCTTTGAGGGAGTCAGGTGGTAGCGCAGCGGGATAAGCTCACGTGGCGCGAAGCGCAAGGACCAGAGTAAGGATCTGTGTTCGAGCCCCCAGCTCCCCACCTGCAGGGGAGTCGCTTCACAGGTGGTGAAGCAGGTCTGTAGGTTCCTATCTTCTCTCCCCGCTCTGTCTTTCCCTCCTCTCTCCATTTCTCTTATTTAACAACGATGACATCAATAACTACAACAATAAAAAAGGGCAACAATAGGGAAAATAAATATTTTTAAAAAATTTTTTCTTTGGACAAAACCTTGAAGACTGTTTTTTTTCTAGGAAGCATATTTTTTAACTATATTAGGCAAATTAATTTAATTACTTTTTGAGAAATGTTATTCTAAATAGAAACATAAGTCAGCAAAAACATCCCACTGCCCTTCTTTCTTCACTAGTGCAATATCCTCACACTACCCTGACAGAAATCATGCTGTCTCAATCCTCTGGTCTCCTCTCTCCCTCTGTCTCTCTCTCTTTCTCTCTCTCTCTCTCTCACACACACACACACACACACAGACACACAGACACACACACACACACACATTTTATCACTCTGTCATCCCTATTAACCACTAAATATGAGTTCATTAGAAAGAATTCTTACTGTATACCTCTAGTATCTTACAGAATGTGTAATTAAAAACAGGAATTCCATTATTGTGTGTGAAAATATTAATTTACTGGTATTTGCAAGGTATGTCACAATGTTATCAAGACTGATGACTAGGATCACTGATTATCACAACACTTTGAGTAGTCACAGAATACGTTTTTCTACAAGTAAAATCACTAGATTTCATAAATATCATCACCTATTTCCTATAAATTATTGAATTAATTCATCACCACAAGATACTTAAAAATGAGTGAAATTTGGTTGAGGAAAGAACATGGATTCAAGAATCATGCAATTGCATTCCTAAATTCTAACAATAATCTATATCAGATATCCTTTCTCTAAATGCTGAATACTGAATTCTAAGAACAGCATGGTGGAGAAGAACTCAAACAGTTCATCAAAGTAGTTTAGTCCTTAGTCTGACCGATAATCTAACAAGCTGTATGATTTTGAGTCAAGCTATAACGTTAAACAATTTATAAGAGCCCATGCTCAAAAAGTACAAAAAACATCTCTTAGGCTAAGAACTGAATTGTATTGACTGTCATGATGATTCCAATGTGCTCTAACTTACTTTACTGCCAATAAGTTTCCAACAAATAAATCACATTGAAAATCTAAGCCTTTCTAAATTGGGCATTTTACATCCCTAAGTGAGCTCACAATAATATATTTAGCAGTTTTATTTTTCATTCCTGTGGACAATATAAAAACACAATATAGTAAATACATCAGTAAAATAATAAGTATGGGAGTAACAAATTAAATATCATCCTTTTACCTCAATTTTCTCAACTATTAAACAAATATTAGTGAGTATATCAAGTTATAATCAAATAATCAAAAAATGTCAAACTTTGTGTCCTCTCTTCCTTCCTTAGCACCACAGTTGAGATCGTCTGATTAGATTCAAAGGAAAAAGTAAATAAAACTGGCTAGAGGCTTACATTTTGGACAATATGGCAACCCCCATCATAGGAATAGTGCATTAATACATTATTTTGCTCTGATACACTGAATAAAATTGGAGTCTTCTAAGAGTGGTTCCAATGATCAGAAACCCAGACCCTTGACTAGACAGACACTATCAGTAGAAAATGTATAATAGAGCAGTCTTTGTTTCACTAGTACCATTTCTTCATTAGTATGTTAAAAACTAGGCCAATGACCATTCTCTCCAGTCATGATGTATGGCTATATATGTTAACTAGATTCATGAACAGCACATTTTACCATTATTTTACATAAATATACATAATTTTGAAAACACATATATATATATATATATTTATATATATATATATATATTATGTTGAATGACCCTAGTTCGAAAAAGTATAATGTCAAAACAACCTTATCAAAATAATCTGTGCTACTCATACAGTTCACAGCAGAAAAGCCATTTTTCTAGGCAATAAAAGTCTTCTTTTCCTATTTAGTTGTTCCTGTGAGATTTGATTTGGTTTTATTTGGTTTAGTCTGGCTTCCTTTGTTTAATTTGGTTTGGTATGGCATTTTGTATTTCAAGAGCTAGAGGGGATGCTTGTAAGTTTCTAAGTGAGTAAAAGATATCAAATTTTAAGACTTGAAGTACAAACAAGTGAAATAAAAATCATGAAATTGTTATTACCAAGAAATATTACATACTTAACACTGGAGGGAAATTAAAAATCTTAAATTATTTCTAAAATGAAGAAAGTTATTAAGCAGTACATAACTTTTCTGGATTTAAAAACATCAGAATTGTTTTGATTGTTCTTTCTGAATTAGTCTTACTTCCAATCACTGCATTGGGAGATAATTCTCTAAAGAGTGTCTCATATTTCTGCACATCATGTGAACAGACGCAAGCACAGTTATTTGCTCCAGATTGTTTAAAATGTGTCTACAGTAAACAGCCTTGGAAGGCAAAATAGCTACTTATACAGTTGAGAAAAGATTTACTTGCTACTCATGACAATAAAAATCATCTGCAACAAAATCCACCAGGTGGGCTTGTTGGCAGGCTGTCTCAAGTTTAAGAACTCTCACTTATGATACATACTGACTACATACAGTGTCCATAAAAGCCACTCAGCATGTCCCACACTGAACTGAACGTTCAGAAGGAGCTGGAAAGATGAACTCAAATGAGCCTCCGGTCCCACAAGTCACAAATTGGCGCTTGATATACGGAGGCTCCAAAATCTTTGAAACTGTGTTCACCTAGTAAGTGTGAGAGAAGGATAAAAACCTAGCATGGACAGGGTAGGAAGCATAGTAATTACGCAAAAATATCTTCATTCCTGAGGCTCCAAAGTCCCATGTTCAATGCCATCATCACCACAAGCCAGAGCTGAGCAGTGTTGGGGGTAAAAAAAAATAAATAGATAAATAAATAAAAAATAATTAATCAACTAATCAGTCAATCAATAAATCAATTTCAATCTTTTTAAATTACTTGAAAAACAAAATCTGGTTGCTTACATAAAGGCGTTCACTGATTTATCACCATATCTTCAAACTTTTATATCATTTAACTGTCTTTTGTTGTTGTTGTGGTTCTAATAAGTTTGTTGTTGAGTAGCCTGGCTCCTTCTTTCCTTCCACCCACACTCCCTTCCTTCCTTCCTTCCTTCCTTCCTTCCTTCCTTCCTTCCTTCCAAAGAGACAAAGAAATAGAGAGAAAATAAAAGAGACCACAGCACTGAAGCTCCCTTCAATGTTAGGGTTAGGCTCAAACCTGGGTTATGCACATGACAAAACACACTATCCAAGTGACATATTTCACCAGTCCATGAGCATGCAATCTTGCACTCTGCTTAAGAATCTCTAAAACAGTGCTGCTTTAAGTGTTCTCAGGCCAACAGGAGCAAGATCACTGGAAATGGATATAAAGGCAAGTTCTCAGATCTCAATTTAGGTCTACTGAATAATCCATATTTCATCAAAACCTACATATAACTCTAAATTATAATGATATGTAAATACCACTACTCTAAACTCAAAACCCATAACATTAGTCAAGAAAAAGTTTTATATTTTTCTTGTCCCAAGGAGCATGGAAAATCAAATAATAACCAACTTACTCTAATATCTCCCTGTCAAAGTATACCTGCTATATCAGAAAATAAAAAGGGGCAGGGGGATGAGTATAGGTCCCTGACAAACAGCTACCACTTTGAAAGTTTAACTATGATGATGCAGTTTGCTTTTACTGAGTATTAAGTTTATGAACTTTGTTTCTGAAACAACATTTAATTTGTTAACAGCAAAATGATAACCAGGAAATGTGAGGCTTGCTTTTTTGTAAAACTGTCAGATTGTGGCATACTTTCTTATGCAACAACATATTAAATGTATATCAGAAAAAGTAGAAATGTCAGTTAATAAAATTTCCTGATCAAAACACTACAAAAAATGGGAATAGATGGAAAATTCCTGAAGATAGTAGAGTCTATATATAGCAAACCTATAGCCAACATCATACTCAACGGTGAAAAACTGGAAGCATTTCCCCTCAGATCAGGTACTAGACAGGGATGCCCACTATCATCATTACTATTCAGTACAGTGTTGGAGGTTCTTGCCATAGCAATCAGGCAGGAGCAAGGAATTAAAAGGATACAGATTGGAAGAGAAGAAGTCAAACTCGCCCTATTTGCAGATGACATGATAGTATACAAAGAAAAACCTATGGAATCCAGCAAGAAGCTTTTGGAAATCATCAGGCAATACAGTAAGGTGTCAGGCTACAAAATTAACACTCAAAAGTCAGTGGCATTCTTCTATACAAATACTAAGTTAGAAGAAGTTGAAATCCAGAAATAATTCCTTTTACTATAGCAACGAAAATAATAAAATATCTAGGAGTAAATCTAATCAAAGAAGTGATAGACTTGTATACTGAAAGTTATGAGTCACTACTCAAGGAAACTGAAAAAGACACAAAGAAGTGGAAAGATTCCATGTTCATGGGTTGGAAGAATTAACATTATCAAAATGAATATACTACCCAGAGCCATATGCAGATTTAATACTATCCTCATCAAGATCCCAACCACACTTTTTAAGACAATAGAACAAATGCTACCAATGTTTATCTGGAGCCAAAAAAGACCTAGAATTGCCAAAACAATCTTGAGAAGAAAGAACAGACCTGGAGGCATCATGCTCCCAGATATCAAATTGTACTATATGGCCATAGTCATCAAAACTGCTTGGTACTGGAACATGAATAGACACACTGACAAGTGGAATAGAATTGAGAGCCCAGAAGTAAGCCCCCACACCTATGGACATCTAATCTTTAACAAAGGTGCCCAGACTATTAAATGGGGAAAGCAGAGTCTCTTCAATAATTGATGTTGAAAACAATGGGTTGAAACATGCAGAAGAATGAAACTGAACCACTTTATTTCACCAAATATAAAAGTAAATTCCAAGTGTATCAAGGACTTAGATGTTAGATCAGGAACAATCAGATACTTAGAGGAAAGTATTGGCAGAACACTTTTGTGCATAAATTTTAAAGACATCTTCAGTGAAATGAATTCAATTACAATGAAGACTAAGGCAAGTATAAACCTATGGGACTACATCAAGTTAAAAAGCTTCTGCACAGCAAAAGAAACCACTACCCAAACCAAGAGACCCCTCACAGAATGGAAGAAGATCTTTACATGCCATACATCAGAAAAGAGTTTAATAACCAAAAGATATAAAGAGCTTGCCAAACTGAACAACAAGAAAACAAATAACTACATCCAAAAAGTGGGGAGGGGACATGGACAGAATATTCACCACAGAAGAGATCTGAAAGGCCGAGAAACACATGAAAAAAATGCCCCAAGTCTCTGATTGTCAGAGAAATGCAAATAAAGACAACAATGAGATACCACTTCACTCCTGTGAGAATTTCATACATCAGAAAAGGTAACAGCAACAATTGCTGGAGAGGTTGTGGGGTCAAAGCAACCCTCTTGCACTGCTGGTGGGAATGTAAATTGTTCCAACCTCTGTGAAAAACAATCTGGAGAACTCTCAGAAGGCTAGAAATGGACCTACCCTATGATCCTGCAATTCCTCTCCTGGGGATATATCCTATCTGTGTACACATATGGTCTTAGCAGCACAATTTGTAATAGCCAAAACCTGGAAGCAACCCAGGTCTCCAACAACAGATGAGTGGCTGAGCAAGTTGTGTTATATATACACAATGGAATACTACTTAGCTATTAAAAATGGTGACTTCACTATTTTTAGCCGATCTTGGATAGACCTTAAAAAAAATCATGTTGGGGGTCGGGCAGTGGCGCAGTGGGTTAAGCGCACGTGGCGCAAAGCGCAGGGACTGGCGTAAGGATCCTGGTTCGAGCCCCCGGCTCCCCACCTGCAGGGGAGTCACTTCACGGGCGGTGAAGCAGGTCTGCAGGTATCTATCTTTCTCTCCCCCTCTCTCTCTGTCTTCCCCTCCTCTCTCCATTTCTCTCTGTCCTATCCAACAACAAAGCAACGACAACAATGGCAATGATAACCGCAACAAGGCTGCAAAAAGTAGGGCAACAAAAAGGGGGGAAAATGGCCTCCAGGAGCGGTGGATTCATAGTGCAGGTACCGAGCCCAGCAATAACCCTGGAGGAAAAAAAAAATCATGTTAAGTGAAATAAGTCATAAACAGAAGGATGAATATGGGATGATCTCACTCCCAGGCAAAAGTTGAAAAACAAGATCAGAAGAGAAAACACAAGTAGAACCTGAACTGGAATTGGCATATTGAACCAAAGTAAAAGACTCTGGGTGGGTTGGGGGGAGAATACAGGTCCAAAGAAGATGACAGAGGACCTAGTAGGAAATGTTATGCATGTACAAACTATTGTATTTACTGTCGAATGTAAAACATTAATTCTCAAATAAGGAAATAAAAATAAATAAAAAGAAAAGAAAATGTTAGGAGATAAATCATCTTCACAATACAGGTTTATATTGTTCTAGAAAAAAATTAAAAAATAATATTTCCAACAAATAATTTGGTAACAGCAATAAAATTACCTTACATAAAGGGAGTTGGGTGGTGGTGCTGGGGTTAAAGGTTAAGCGCATGTGACAGAAAGTAAGTGCAGGACCCGCATAAGGATCACTGTTATTTTATTTTATTTTATTTTATTTTATTTTATTTTATTTTATTTTATTTTATTTTTTTGCCTCCAGGGTTACCACTGGGGCTCGGTGCCAGGATTTTTTTATGGTTGTTATTTGTTATTGTTGTTATAGCTGTTGTTTGTGATGTAGGATAGGACAGAAAGAAACTGAGAGAGGAGGGAGAGACACAGAGATAAACACCTGCAGAACCGCCTCACTGCTTATGAAGTGACCCCCATGCAGGTGGGGAACTGGGGGCTTTAACCGGAAACTTATGCCTGTCCTTGTGCTTTGCACCATGTGCACTGAACAGGCTGCACTACCGCCCAGCCCCCCCTTTCAGTTATTCTAAGCATAATTTTCAAGTTAGCTTTTATTTTCAGGAACAACAAAATAGACCCCTTTGTGGGCCCCCCATAGGACCTTGCCCTCAACTTGGATCAACAATGGTAGAGAATGTTCCATCCTCCAAAGGGAGGATGGACAACATACTCTGCTACACCTGAGGAAGATGGGTGGATATTGGTGCAGCTTGGAATTTTCCTACTCATGACCACAGAATATGAGCTCAGATCTATAGGGATGCAGAGGTCCCATTGGCACCTAAGCTAAATATGGGCACCAGACCAGACCAAATCAAATAGATGGGATTTACAGTTACCACTTATTTATATCCCTTTCCCATATTAGGGAGCTACTCTCTTCCCTGATCCAGCTTTTTGTTCCTTTTCCAGCCATGACATTATCTCCCCAGACAATAACTTGGATCCACCTGCATATCAGATTTCAGGCTCAGGAAAAAAAAAAAAAAGAAAAGAAAGAAACTAGTATAGCCACAGGCCCTTTGGAATATAACTAAAATATGTCTACTAGCTGTCTACAGAACGGAGACCCTTCATCTGCACTATTCCAGCCTTTAGGTTCATGATTGTTCAAATTTTGTTTGGCTTTGTATGTTAACTCTCTTTTCAGCCACCAGGTTCCAGATGCCAGCATGATGCCAACCAGACTGCACTGGATAGACAAACCCACCAATGTGTCCTGGACTTCTGCTTCCCCAGAGTCCCACCCTACTAGGGAAAAAGAGGCAGGCTGGGAAGTATGGATCGACCTGTCAACACCCATGTTCAGCAGGGAAGCAATTACAGAAGCCAGACCTTCCACCTTCTGCATCCCACAATGACCTTGGATCTATACTCTCAGAAGGTTAAAAAATAGGAAAGCTATAAGGGGAGGGGATGGGATATGGAGTTCTTGTGGTGGGAATTGTGTGGAGTTGTACCCCCACTTATCCTATGGTTTTGTCAATGTTTCCTTTCTATAAATAAATTTAAAAAAAACAAAGGCAAGAAAAGAGGAAATAAATAAATTTTTAAAAATTCTGTGCAGAACTTAATTATGAAGAATTCAGGAAACTGTAAGATATGGTCTTTAAAAACACAAAAGACTTAATTTATCTGGCCTCCTGACAGTCTTTAATCTGTGGTTAAATGAAACACACACACAAAAGACAACAATAACTAATTTATAGAACTGTTTAAATGAGATCTTTGCAAAAGAAACATCTTAGTAACATCTCTGTCAACATTAACTATTACAGATTAAGAAGGGGAAAAGACAATACAGAATTCTATTTTATTGAATATATAAACAAAGGGCCAAATATCATTATGGTATAAATATACTAAAAAAGTCAAGGATCCTCTCAGATCATATCAGCTTCAGTCACCTTCCATCCTTTTAATCTTATAATGATTTGCCTTCTCTAGCTCTCCTCCTCCTCCTCCTCCTCCTCCCACCACCCACACTTTGATTCCTTTTTATCAAAGTGAATTTGTTTCTTTTACCTCAGGCTACTCTGGACTGGGTTGTGAACTATTTATCATTCCTGCCTTCTTAATTTCTTTTTACTTTTAAATAATCTATATTTGAGTTTAATTAGCTCACACAAGTTGCCAATTTGGTGAGTGGGCTGGCTTTAAAAAATATATGATCTTAGTAGGCAAATTTTCTATTTTGCTAAGGTTGCTATAGAAACATTTTTTTTTCTTTTAGTGTTAATACCTTGGAAGTGAATGTGGCTGACAATAGTGTGTACTGTATGCTTCCTTGCTTACATAATTTTTCCTCCTAGAAGTCAGAAAATCATCATGACATGTAAGTCAGTCAATTAAATTGGGTAAATAAAAATTTTTTAGTATTAGAATTAACCATGTTACTAACTTGAAAAATAAAATATATGCTATTCCCACGTATCTCCTTTCTACAGAGCATGGTTTGAAATTGCTGTAAACTATTCAGCAACTCTTTAGACTTTATTTTGAAGTCAGCAATACTATTATTAATAGTCCTTGTTCTCAAGTGAGTGCCAACAATTTCAGTAATAAAACATCTAGTAACTAGCATTATCAAAATTCTCTTTAATTATTCTCACTATACTGTTCCCAAAGGGACAGAGTCAGCTAACATGGTCCTAAATGGGAAAGAAGCATATATATATATATATGCATATATATATATATATATGCTCAATATATATATATATATATATATATATTGAGTTCAGGAAAAGGAAGTAACTCTCTTGCATTCTGTTCACAGAAATTATTTTTTTTTTAATTACAAAGAAGAAACAACAAAGACTTAAATCATGCATCCTTATTTCCCTTGCTTCCCCCCCCCCCTTTTCCCCCCTTCAGGTTAAACAAAAGCACTACAGAGTTACTACTAGGAAGGAAAATCCATAATATTCAAGATCAGCTTTCTTGATGACCTAAAGGCATCCTTCCATTTATCCTGAAACCTACCTATTGTTTTCCAAGAAATAGATAGGATAAATTTTTACAGCCCTACCTTCTACTTTTATATATATATTCTGGGGGGGGGAAATGGAAGCTGTGGATCTAAGGTTAATATAAAGCTCCTGCCTCCACTGCTTTCCAGACTGTAATAAAGAAGTATTTTTGTTCTCACAACACTTAGTGTGACAGTATTTGGTTTCCTGTGCCAGTGGGGGTAACAGGTCCTCTTGCAGTTTTACTGTAGTACTATCATGTAACAATCAGCTCAAAATTCTTAGATAAGCTTCTAAGCAGAGAGAAAAATTTAAGCCTCTTGGTTCTCAAGTGAAATCTTAATAAGCCTTCATTTTAATATTTTTTTTAATTTAAGTTGTATAGAAACAACATGATGCACATGGTATGTTAAAAATAATTATATCTTTAAAATTATTAAATTAATTTACATATAGTATCTCAGTTGATCATCATTAAGTGGACAAATGTGAAAAAGTTGATTTCTTTTCAGAATATATCATTTGCTATTTACTTCATGACAATTACTCCTTCTATTTTACACACAAATGGATAAATTCCTGCAAAGAGAATTAAGTAAGCCTCGGGTAAAATGAAGTGTAAAGAAACTGACTATATCCCGTGAGTACCCATTCATTGGGGAAACTGAGGATCCTTCCTAGCCGACTGAATCCACATGGATCCCAGTCACTTTCAAAGCCAGCAACAAGCAGCTCCTGACAGCTTTCAACCTGACACTGTTGACTGGCTACAGAAGAAGGGCAAACGCTAGAAGAAGAAGTTATTTATAAATGAAGCTAAATAATAATATCTTGTATGAGAGATAGAGGGATAATTTCTACAAAGTGCTTTGCAAAGAGAAAATGCTACAGGAGCTAAGATTAGTATATATGTAAGTTTTGTTTAGACAGATTTGTAAAGAAGCTAGAAATTAAACTCTGGATTTAACAAATGGAGAGAGTAAAACTGTTAAGTTAGAAAGTAAAAACAAAATAATACAGCAATTACATTAAGACAAAAACTCGTTTAATTTATTGTTAACTATTGTTAAATAAACTGGCAAAACCCAGATTGGTCTAAGAAAATGAGGCAATATGCTGCTGAAAAGTACAACCGAAGATTTTACTACAATGTCTGCCTTTATTTTTTTTCAGTGTTCACCTTTTCTTTTTTAATTTATTCATAAAATAAAGGATCTCAACAAGACGATAAGATAAGAGGGGTACAATTCCACACAGTTCACACTACCAGAGTTCCGTATCCCATCCCACCCTTAAAAGCTTTCTTATTCTTTATCACCCTAGGAGCATGGACTTAGGATCATTACAGGGTGCAGAAGGTGAAAGGTCTGGCTTCTGTAATTGCTTCTCCACTGACCATGGGTGTTGGCAGGCTAATCCATACTCCCAGCCTGTCCCAATACCAGTGTTTAGTTTTTAAAAGAACAGGGAAAATTAGCAGATTTTAAAGAATTTTTCAAATTCAACACAAAGAAAGGATTGTCTGGGTAGCAATGTTCCAGCCTTATTTAATGCATAAGCATAACACTAATGACATTACTTAATGGATAAAATAAGTAACAGAGATTCTTTTTTTTTCTTTTCCCCTCCAGGGTTATTGCTGGGTGCCTGCACCATGAACCCACCACTCCTGGAGGCCATTCCCCCCCCTTTTTTGTTGCCCTTGTAGTTGTAGCCTCGTTGTGGTTATTACTATTGCCATTGTTGATGTTGTTCACTGTTGAATAGGACAGAGAGAAATGGAGAGAGGAGGGGAAGACAGATAGGACAGAGAAAAATGGAGAGAGGAGGGGAAGACAGATAGGACAGAGAAAAATGGAGAGAGGAGGGGAAGACAGAGAAGGGGAGAGAAAGATAGACACCTGCAGACCTGCTTCACCGCCTATGAGTAATAGAGATTCTTGAATGGGATCCTGGAAAATAACAGACAGCTCCAGTGTCAATTTTTTTACCCTTCTTTACTAATGGAGTTCTAAAATTTTTCCAAGATTCACTTATTTGACCTTTTTTGTCCATTCTAAAAACTCTCTTATAATGATTCATGACAAAGATCGACGTGCATTTTCTTAGCACAAAATTACTAAGAATTAATTTATTATATTTCCTTTATATGAAGAGAAAAGGGATACCAAAATGTAGGAAATTTCAGCACAATATTAAATTTAAGAAGAACAAAAGGATTATTTTATGTATGAGGTTCCAATTATGTCCTTTTGTTAAAACTTCAGAACAATGAATCTGAGTATGTAATAACCTCTTTCATTCAATGAAAGGTAATTGAGATTTTACTAAATTAACCCCTGAAATGCACAGATGAAGAAAGACTAGTA
Source organism: Erinaceus europaeus (assembly GCF_950295315.1). Classification (NCBI taxonomy): domain Eukaryota; kingdom Metazoa; phylum Chordata; class Mammalia; order Eulipotyphla; family Erinaceidae; genus Erinaceus; species Erinaceus europaeus. The sequence continues at coordinate 65,515,802 of NC_080169.1, read as the reverse complement.
TCTGTATTAGCTATACAGAGAAATAGAAATGGGGGACAGGTCATATTGTACCCAGTAGAGTGCATACATGAATAGGTATAAGCAACTTGGTTCCAGGCACCAGTGGCCAAGTGGAAACAGTGAAGCAGTATTGTAGGTGTCTCTTTTCTTAATCTCCTCCTCCCTTTCCTCCCTATTTCTGTGTCTCTATAAGAGAGAAAGCAAGAAAGAAAGAAAGAGAGAGAGAGAGAGAGAGGAAGGGAGAGAGGAAAGGGAGGGAGAGAGGAAAGGAAGGAAGGGTTCAGAAGAGAGGAAGAAAAAGGATACAACATTGCTTTGTGAAGAATTTAAATAATTTTAAAATCATAGATAAGTTAAAATACTACATTTAGTATAAGAAGGATAGGTACTGCAAGGTTTATTAGAGATACTATCTTAAAAAATTAGCAATACAGGAAGTTGGGCTGTAGCACATTGGTTTAAGTGCATTTGGCATGAAGCACAAGGAGCTGCTTAAGAATTCCGGTTTGAGCCCCTGGCTCCCCACCTACAGGGGAGTTGCTTCACAGGTGGTGAAGCAGGTCTGCAGGTGTCTATCTTTCTCGTGCCCTCTCTGTCTTCCCCTCCTCTCTCCATTTCTCTCTGTTCTATCCAACAACAATGACATCAGTAACTACAACAATAATAACTACTACAACAATAAAAAAAAAACAAAGGCAACAGAAGGGAAAATAAATAAGTATAAAAAAAACTTTAGGGAGTCAGGCGGTAGCACAGCAGTGGGTTAAACGCACATAGCACAAAGAGCAAGGACCGGCTTAAGGATCCAGGTTCAAACCCCCGGCTCCCCACCTGCAGGGGAGTCGCTTCACAGGCGGTGAAGCAGGTCTGCAGGTGTCTATCTTTCTCTCCCCGTCTCTGTCTTCTCCTCCTCTCTCCATTTCTCTCTGTCCTAATCAACAATGACGACATCAACAACAACAACAATAATAATAAAAAGGGCAACAACAGGAAAAATAAATATAAAAAATTCTTTTAAAACTTGAAAAAATTAGCAATACAAGATGAGTTTATTATTTGAAATGATTGTAGCCTACCTCACTTTGAAAAGCACTCCTGCTGCTGGTTGTATAATCAACAATGTAATGACAATCATGATAAATTTTCATTGTTGTACTATTCAATGCATGCTTGTTTTAATATTTAAAGAAGGAAATAGTTCTATAAATGAAAAAAAATTTATATTTTTAAAATGATATAGTTCATCTCCATAAAATAAGCTCTACCAGTCTGTATTGTTTTCATTTAATGAAGAATTCAGCTAACCAATTAGTTTTTTTATTTACCCTGTATGTAATCCAGTACTTAATTGCTTCATATCCATAACTGTATAAGCTTTGAATAAATTGTTTTAGATAAAAAAGTTCTATGGCACAAAGAAGATTAATTACCAAAAAGCAATAACAACTCTTTGCTATCAAACAAACGTTCAGAAAAGCATGCCCACTTAATGAGGATTCAGCTCCATTAACTCTCCTCAAATCTCATTTGTAGTATAAAAGACTACCATGTATCCAGCTCCCAGGAAGATAAATCTAATCAACACAGTAGTGTGTAGATTTATTTATACAACCCCTACTCATTATCTAACTGCAACTGTATGTTCAATTCTAACTATTTCCAACAAATTTAATGTTCTCTCATAGTGTTCTGGGTGATTTTCAGAAAATAAAGGGATCCTTCCATTGTTCTAATAATGTCAGATCTGTCACCATTTCTTAATGAAAAATAAATCTCACAAATCATAAGTTGTTAGTCATTGGATAGAATCTTAGAAGTTGTTCAGTTCAGGCCTCTCATTTTATAGAGTCAAACCAGAGTATATAAAGAACATACTTGTCTGGGTGTTGCAAGTCACACTACAAAACTATAAAATATTTATATGTAAATAATTTATATGCAATATACATACTTTGATAAGGAAATGAAGTATATATCCTAGAAAAGGGTTCATGTGGAACTTCAAGAAAAATATTCTCTATAAAGGTGTTTACTTCATTATGTAATATCCATGTGAATTCCTTGCTAACCAATGATTTGTTAAGGACTGGTAAAGAGAAATATTAGAACTAAGGGATCATAAGGTTGCTAGATTTATTTATCTTAAGCATTATTAGAGAATATATATTTACACATTTACTGTTTTTACATCATTTTACTATCATTTTAAGAGCTATTTTGACTTCTGCTCTATGTATGGGTACTAGGTAAGCATATTCATTTAAATATCTGCATAATTTATTTCTAGTCTGAGAAATCATTTTTCAAAAGCTATTAGTTTAGAAGACTTTCGCAATATTAGCTTTCTGATAAAAGCTTTGAGAGCTTTATAAAGCAATCTGAATATATCTAGCTGCTTTTCAGCAAAAAGGTGTTTAATTAGCTTGTCTCACACTTCTCTAAATCTGAAAACCTAATCACCACTTTCAAACTTACAGAACAGGGAAGTTGCTTTGAATACTATCCAATACAAAACCTTTGGTTTTCTTTCTAGTCATTCCCACCTTCTATCCAGGAAGTCAATTACTTTTAAATTTTGTTAAATCAAAGAAAAGGGGGAAAAAAAGTCACAACATGAACAAACCCAACTAATTTTCTCCTCTTGTAAAGGAGATACACATGTGTATGTGTTCTTATACATGCATGTGTGAGTGGCTAATGAATTTTTCAAGCACAAGTGGGTGTGGAAAAGCTGTAAAGAAAAGAGAACATGAAAACTGAATCATAGTGCTATGAATATATTTCAAAATGCTAGAGAAAAATATGAAGTCTTAGATAATACTTTTCTCAATTATGATCCATAAACTAGAAATCCAGAGAAAGATAACTACTACCTACTAAAAACACAGGCTTGCCACTTCTCCAAATATTCTCATTGCATATGACAGAGAAAATTTTAGTCATATTTTTGGAAATTCTTACATTAAGAAAAAAATTGATTTCTGACCTGTCCAGTTTTTTTTCTATTAGTATAAATCCACTACCAAGAGGTATTACCCGCCTTGAGGATTTTGTAAATCAATTTAGAGATGTATTATATTTTTGTATATTGTTCTATCTGGTTTAAAAGAAATTACAAGGAGAGGTGAAGCTCATGCCTTAAAAATTATCTATTTCTGAGGAAGAGGGATCAAAAGATCTAGTAAGACGATATTATTACATTACTCAAGATGATTCAGACTTAGTCCCAAAATGTACAGGTCAAATATAGAAATAATGTAGCCTAAGTATTAAACCAATTCATTCTGACTGCCTGGTAGATGTCCCTTTATTTTTACTCACTACATTATTACTATAAAGTTTTTCTAATGCTAATAAGTGAAAAAACTTTCCATTTTTTTATTTTTTGCAAACTTTCTTTTTCTAATTTAACTTAAGTGACACACACAAACACACACACACACACACACACACACACCTATGTCTGTCCTATTTGCTCCAGAAAGAATTATTCTCTTGGGCAATGTCATCTTTCCTGAAGTATGTAGGGAATATTAGAAAATTAATGATATCTTATTTGTAATATCCTTGAAATATACTGTTCCATTATCAAGATCAATATCAAATCACTCATTAGGAAGGGATTACAGCCCATCTGGTATAATTCCTAAAGCATTTTGCCTTTTTTTTTTCTCTCTCTCAGACTATATTTGTAAATAATGAGTTCATCTCAAAGATAACAGAATTAAGCTCAAAGTTCACAGTTAGATTTGGATAGACAACCACATTTAACTCTCATAATCAAAAAGAGTGAACAGGGGCCAGGTGGTGGCACACCTGGTTGAGCGTATATATTACAGTGCTCAAGGACCTAGGTTCGAGCCCCTGGTCCCAACCAGTTGGGGGAAAGTTTTGCAAGTGGTGAAGCAGTGCTGAAGGTTTCTCTCTTTCTCTCTACCTCTCTATCTCCCATACCCTCTTGAATTCTGTCTGTCTCTATACAATAAATAAAGATAATGAAGTTTTTTTAAGTGAACAAAATAAAATAGATGAGAAAATACTTTGAAATGATTAAATGATACAAATATTAGACATAGCTGCAATATTTTAGTGAAATTACTTCAAACAAAACTCATTTATATGTTATCTATTTTTGATAACAAATGACCATATGACAATAGAAAATCAATCTCTTCTATCATGTGTATTCAAAATAGTCCCAGGCAAACTGACAAATATCTGCGATATCTGGGCAGTCTTTGGATTTAGCTATAATTGCTCTCATTTTAGTGTGCCAAATTTTTCACAATGTGTGGGTCTGTGATATTTTTAAGTCCACAAAAGATTTTCCATGAAATATCTTATTTATAGAACCCATTAAATAGAAAAATGAATATAAGAAAACTATGTATTGCACATCCTGAGGACAGAATGATCTATGAGAATGCATATAATACTAAAGAGACAGTAAGTGTTAATGCAAAGAACTTGTTGAACTTTTAACATTGTTTCTCAGGAGCTGGCTAGATGGTGCATCTGGTTGAAGGTATATTTTACAATTCTTAAGTATCTAAGTTCAAGCCCCAGATCCTTATCTGCAAGAGGGAGGCTTCACAAGTAGTAAAGCAGTGCTGCAGGTGCTGATCTTTCTCTACACCTCCATATTTCCCCCTCCCTCTCCATTTCTCTCTCACTACTCAATATATATATAAATAAAATATTTAAAAATTTTTCAATGTTTTGGAAGCCCTATGGAATTCCTGAGTTTATATCATCTCAACACCATCCAAAATACAGTATCCTCTTCAATTTTACTACCATTACAATGTTTGACAAAGGCTAGATGGGGATAAAAGGGAACAAGTGAGAAGGGACTAAAAAACTTACAATGGAGACTCCAACTGTATTCTACACTGAGATAAAAACTATGACAATATTTAACATATGGAGGGTGATTAGTATTGTCATTTTACAACTCCCTCAATAGGGAGTTGTAAAAATAGTCCCTAAAACAGTCTAACAAATAATAAACACATGAAAATAATGACAATAAGCATGACTAGCATTTTAAAATTATACTTGTATACAGAAAATATTTGTCTGCATTATTTGGTGTCTCCTGTTATGTGCTATATTCAAAGTATGCATTGTGATTTATATTATATCTCAGTTCAATCATAACATTATCAAAAACATTCCATTTACAAATATTTAAGCCCATAGTTTATTAAAAACACTACAACTGATTCCTGGAATGTAGGTATCAAAGAATGTCCTTGTCCCCAGATCACATCAAATCAATGAGGTTTACAGTCAACAATATTTATACGCCTTTCCCATATTTAGGAGCTGCTCTCTTCCCTGATTCAGCTTTCTGGTCCTTTTTCCAGCCATGACATCATCTCCCCAGAAAATAACTTAGATCCACCTGCATATCAGATTTCAGGCTCAGGGAAAAAAGAAAGGAAGGGAGGGAGGGAGGGAGGGAGGAGGAGGAGGGAAGGAAGGAAGGAAGGAAGGAAGGAAGGAAGGAAGGAAGGAAGGAAGGAAGGAGTATAGCCACAGGCCCTTTGGAATATAACTAAAATATGCCTACTAGCTATCTACAGAATAGAGACCCCACCCCAACTCTTCACCTGCACTACTCCAGCCTTTAAGTTCATGATTAGTCAACAACTTGTTTGACTTTATATGTTAACTATTTTTCAGCCACCAGGTTCCAGATGCTAACATGATGCCAACCAGACTTCCCTGGACAGACAACCCCACCAATGTGTCCTAGTGCTCAGATTCCTCAGAGCGCTGCCCCACTACGGAAAGAGAAAGACAGGCTGGGAGTATGGATTGACCTGTCAAGCTCATGCTCATCAGGGAAGCAATTACAGAAGCCAGACCTTCTACCTTCTGCATCCCACAATGAACTTGGGTCTATACTCCCAGAGGGTTAAAGAATAGGAAAGCTATCAGGAGAGGGGATGGGATAGGGAGTTCTGGTGGTGGGAATTGTGTGGACTTGTACCCCTCTTATCCTATGGTTTTGTCAGTGTTTCCATTTTATAAATTAAAAAAAATAAATAAATAAAGATTGTCCTTGCACTGAAGAATTAAAGTCTCACAAAAAAACAAAGAAAATAAATAAAGGGGAGTCGGGCTGTAGCACAACGGGTTAAGCGCAGGTGGCGCTAAGCTCAAGGACTGGCGTCAGGATCCCAGTTCAAGCCCCCGGCTCCCCGCCTGCAGGCAGGTCCCTTCACAGGCAGTGAAGCAGGTCTGCAGGTGTCTGTCTTTCTCTCCCCCTCTCTGTCTTCCCCTACTCTCTCCATTTCTCTCTGTCCTATCCAACAACAACGACATCAATAATAACTACAACAATAAAACAACAAGGCAACAAAAGGGAATAAATAAATAAAATAAAATATAAAAAAATTAAATCTTAAAAAAAAAAGAAAAGAAATAAAAAAGACATGCACTTATCCAGGTTCATGAAGGACTGGGTAGAAGTGCGTGGTATGCTGTAAAAACATAAGTGAAGACCTATACTATAAAACGGGATGGGATATAAAATTAAGGAGGCTTCACTTATGAGGTCATTTCTTAATTGTATCTAAGGTCAAATTGGAGCTTATCAGTATGAAAATCTTTGAGGAAAGTTCAAAGAAAAAGATAACGCTCTTAAGTTTGGGACTGTAGGATTGGTAGTGAAAGATAATGCTAGACAAATACAGAACAGATATAGAGAGCTGGCTTTGCATCTTGAACTAAATTTAAAAGAAAAAAAAAAAAAACTCGGTCTGGGGGTTGTGCAGTGCCGAACCAAGTTAAGCACACATGGTACGAAGCATAAGGACTATCGCCAGGATCTGGGTTCCAACCCCTGGCTCTCCACCTACAGATGGATCACTTCACAAATGGTGAAGCAGATATACAGGAATCTATCTTTCTCTCCCCTTCTCTCAATTTCTCTCTCCGTCCTACCCAACAACAGCAGCAGCAACAACAACAAAAAAGTGGAAAATTGGCCACCAGGAACAGTGGATTCATAGTGTTGGCACCAAGCCCCAGCGATAACCCAGGATGGAAAAATTAAAATAAAATAAAGTAAAATAAAATAGTCCAACAGTATAAGAACAAGCAACAGCCTTTCTTCTTTGCAATATCAAATCTTTTTTCCCTATTCCAGAATGGCAACTCTTTCAGATTCTGTAATTTTTTAATCGCCTTCAGGTTATCAAGAAAGAAAAAAAAAAGAAAAAACACCTCTAGTCTAATGAAATCTCTACCAAACTGAACAGTTCTACTTTTTTTTTTTTTTTTGTAGTTTGTACTGACTTAGGAAAGGGAACTTAAGAGAATAATTTGAACTATTTTTATACAGTCTCTGTAACTAGCCTCAAAATTTTCTGCAATGCTTAATAGCTGCCTCAGAAGAAGAAAAGTAAATGGCATAAAAGGTCTTAGTTGGTTGTGGACATTTATAATTTGTAGTTGGAAGGTATGAAGATTTCCAAGAGAACTTTCACATTTCTATCCCTAAAGACTTCTAAATGTGGTCATAAGCTATAGCAATTCCTACACAAGATAGTTTGTGAATCTCATCTAGTTTTGATTCTTATATTCCACAACCAGGTTCTTTGTATGAGGGACATCTTGACTTCCACCAAGTATCTTCTTGAATTTTAAAAACTTGACTCAAATTAAAAGCCTAACACTAGAACTAGATTTTGGAGACATTTTGCAATAAAATGTGTGTGCATTTTAATAACTTTAGAGTAAGGATACTTGCCATTTGAAGTTTATCCAAAACTTTCAGACAGAAAATTTGTGTTAGTACCAGTTTACTTTGCTATAATATATGGATTCACTGAACTATCTATGCTGGATACTTGGAAAGACAAGCCAAAAGGGACCTTCCTGAGGTAGAGATTCCTATTGAGTAACATTACAAGAATATGATAATGGGAAGAAAATGAGAGCCCAGACTAAGAATGATCCACTAAGAATAATGAAAACATTCAAGTATATTAGGAAAGTAGCCCTGAAGCTTTGGCTCTGTGACACTGTTTGCTCTCTATCTCTACCACGTGTATGATTTTAACACAGAAAATGATCACATATATATAATGAAAGAGACAGAGTCCAGAGCATTGCTCAGCTCTAGCTTATGGTGGTACTAAAAGTTAAACCTGGGACATCGGAGTCTTAGCATGAAAGTTTTTTGCATAAGCATTATGCTGTATCTCCTCAGACCTAGACTAAATTTAAAAGGCCACTAACCTTTATAAAATTGCACTCTTTTTTCTTAGAGCTAGGACCTTTCATGTGAATGATAAATTCACTTAGCCTATTCATAATTCATCTAGCCTATTTTCTCATTCAAATATCGAGAGATAGAAAAAGGTAGAGGAATCACGACACTACTGCTTCCTCCAGCGCCATAGTATTACTCATGTGGTGCCTAAGCTCAAACTTGGGTCATCCACTTGATAAGGCACATAACTCACCTAATAAGCTTGTTCTCTGACATATCAAGTATATTTAATTTAGGGTGCTAGGCCTTGGCACACTCATTTGAGTGCACACAGTACCATGTACAAGGACTCAGGTCCAATCCCCTAATCCCCACCTGCAGGGAGATGCTTCATGACAGTGAAGCAGGTCTTCAGGTGTCTATCTTTCTCCCTATTGTTTTCACCTCTTTCAATTTCTCTCTGTCCTATCAAAATAAAAAGAAAGAGACAGAATATTCTAACATACACACACACACACACACACACACACACACACACATACACACACACACACACACACACACACACACATACACAATTTAAAACATTTCTTTATGGCAGAAAAATAACAGTGTACTTGTTTTGCCATGCACAGTAATCCAAGTTCTACCCCAAATCCCATAGCACTTGGAGGAAGCTTGAGTGCTATGGTGTCTTCTCATTCTCTCATTCTCTCTGTCTCTCTCTTGAGGGAAAAACCTTGCGTGCAACGGTGAAACTTCAGTAACTATAAGATAAAACCTTTCTATAGTGGCAGTTTGAAATAACTGAGCAAACTTAAAGAGAAAACCTACGTATTAAAAGCAACTAATGAGATTACAGAATTAGGGTATTTTCATTTCATGTCACCAATGAGTGTCTCAACAATAGAAAGCAATTAAGCACTTCCAAATACATGCTTAAAGTAAACTGGTTTTTATAACTCAAGAATTTGAAAAATTTCTTTAGTCATGTGCTTTTATAGTTGTCTTTATCAAAGGAGGGTTATTAGTTGTCTTTATCAAAGGAGAGTTATTATATGATAATATAGTTGTTGAGATGAGTAAAATCTCTCATCTCTCTGGATAGGTGACTGGAAAACACTCTCACATACAACTTTGGTCCTTTTCCACAACCATTCACCAGGAACCCAAAGCCCTTCTCCAGCTCTTCGCCACCCCCACTTTATCTCCCCTTCCCTAGCCCTTTCTTTGGTGCAATACCATACTCAGTCCAAGTTTTACTTTGTGTTTTCCCTTTATGTCCTTCTTTCTTTTTTTTTTAAATATTTATTTATTCCCTTTTTGTTGCCTTTGTTGTTTTATTGTTGTAATTATTATTGATGCCGTCATTGCTGGATAGGACAGAGAGAAATCGAGAGAGATGGGGAAGTCAGAGAAGGGAGAGAAAGATAGACACCTGCAGACCTGCTTCACCGCCTGTGAAGTGACTTCCCTGGCAGATGGGGAGCCAGGAGCTCGAACCGGGATCCTTACACCAGTCCTTGCGCTTTATGCTACCTGTACTTAACCCACTGTGCTACCACTGGACTCCCTCTGACCTTATTTCTAAAGTCGTACCTAGGAGTGAGATCATTCAACATTCACTCTTCCCTTCTTTATTTATCTCACTTAGTACGATTCCTTAACATGTTAAAAAATGTACTTTTCAGTTTTCTAAACCATAAGGTACAGTACAAATTTAAGGCATTCATTCCTGCAAAGCGTAGATCCAGAAGGCATATAATTTATCCAATTCATGAGGCAAAGTAATGAAATACAAGTGGTCTCGTCACTGTGCAATGAAAATTACCCTTAATGTGCTGTGATATGTTACAAGCAATTAAGAAATCTAAAAGCTTTGTTAACCCCGGTCAATCTGCTCAAATTGAGATTATGCGCTTGTAACATGGGCTATCTACAGAAGAATTCAAACACAGTTCTTTTAACACATTACGCAGGAAAATACAGGAAAATAAGATTCTTTTTTTATTTATCCTTTTGTTGCCCTTGTTTTTTATTGTTGTTGTAGTTATTATTGGTGTTGTTGTTGTTAGATAGGAGAGAGAGAAATGGAGAGAGGAGGGGAAGACAGAGAGGGACACCTGCAGACCTGCTTCACCGCCTGTGAATCGACTCCCCTACAAGTGAGATGGGGGCTCGAACTGAGATCCTTATGCCGGTGCTTGCACTAGGAAAATAAGACTCTAAGAAGAAAATTAATCTGAATTAAACCGTGTATTTTTTTCTTTCAAATGTATCTTTTAAAATTAGTGTTCTATCAGAACTAGTAGGTGATTCAATAGTAGAGCACATGTCTTCCATATGTGATACATAGCTTTTGAGACTAGAATAGAATTAGTTACATGAGAATGTCAGCTCAGATGTATGAACTCATGCATAACAGAAATGTGCACTATATAAAGAATTTTTTTTGCTTCTTGTTTTTTTAAAATATTTATTTCCTTCTTGTTGCCCTTGTTTTTTTATTGTTGTTGTAGTTATTATTGTTGTTATTGATGTAGTCGTTGTTAGAATAGGACAGAGAAATGGAGAGAGGAGTTTGCAGTGATTACCTTGCTAACACTTCCTCTCCACTATTCCAAGCTTTGGGCCCATGATTGCTCAATAATTTGTTTGGCCTCGTATGTTAACTCTCTTTTCAATCACCAGGTTCCAGATGCCACCAGGATGCTGGCCAGGCTTCCCTGGATTGAAGATCCCACCAATGTGTCCTGGAGCTCAGCTTCCCCAGAGACACACCCTACTAGGGAAAGAGAGAGGCAGACTGGGAGTATGGACCGACCAGTCAACACCGATATTCAGCGGGGAAGCAATTACAGAAGCCAGACCTTCTACCTTCTGCAACCCTCAATGACCCTGGGTCCATGCTCCCAGAGGGATAGAGAATGGGAAAGCTATCATGGGAGGGGGTGGGTTATGGAGATTGGGTGGTGGGAATTGTGTGGAGTTATACCCCTCCTACCTTATGGTTTTGTTAATTAATCCTTTCTTAAATAAAATTAAAAAAAGAATGAAAGAAAGAAGGAAAGGAAGGACCTGTTTTCTTACATTAAATAACAAAATCATATAATAATAGTAATTAAAAAGTATCAACTATTTAAAAAAATAAAATAAAATAAAATAAGATAAAAAATAAAGTAAATTTTAAGCATTAGCCCAAGTAAAAATATAATAAAATATAAAAGTGTTTAATCATTTGAAATATTAAAAAAAAAACTCAACCACAGAAACTGCAGTTTCTGTGTATTTTTTTCAAAAACAGTTCCCACACAAGAAGAAAAAAAAACTCCAAATGTATCAAGGACCTGGATGTTAGACCAGAAACTATCAAATACTTAGAGGAAAACATTGCTGGAACACTTTCCCACCTAAAACTCAAGGGCATCTTTGATGATACAAACCCAATTGCAAGGAAGACTAAAACAAAAATCAATAAGACTACATCAAATTGAAGAGCTTCTGCACAGCCAAAGAAACCATCACCCAAAGAGACTCCTCACAGAATGAGAGATCTTCACATGCCATATATCAGACAAGAGTTTAATAACCAAAATACATAAGGAGTTCACCAAATTTAGCAACAAAAAAGCAAATGACCCCATACAAAAATGGGCAGAAGATATGAACAAAACATTCACTACAGAAGAGATCCAAAAGGCTAACAAATATATGAAAATTGCTCCAGGTCACTGATTGTCAGAGAAATGTAAATAAAGACAACATTGAGATACCACCTCATCCCTGTGAAAATGTCATACATTAAAAATGACAGCAGCAACAAATGCTGGAAAGGTTGTGGGGACAAAGGAAGCCTCCTACACTGCTGGTGGGAATGTAAATTGGTTCAAGCTCTGTGTGGAGCAGTCTGGAGAAACCTCACAATGCTGAAATAGATCTCCCATATGACTCAGTAATTTCTCTGCTAGGGATATATCCTAAGGACTCTATAACACCCAACCAAAAAGATAAGTGTATACCTATATTCATAGCAGCACAATTTGTAGTAGCTAAAACCTGGAAACAATCCAGGTGCCCAACAACAGACGAATGGCTGAGAAAGCTGAGATATATTTACACAGTGCAGTACTATGCAGCTCTTAAGAACAATGAACCCACCATCTCTGACCCATCTTGGATGGAGCTACAATAAATTATGTTAAGTGAGGTAAGTCAGGAAGACAAAGACAAGTATGGGATGATCCCAGTCATAAAAAGAAGCTGAGAAAGAAGAACAGAAAGGGAAACTCAAAGAAGAATCAGACTGAATCTGGAGTATGGCACCAAAGTAAAAATATCTGGGTGGAGGGTAAGGGTAGATGTCCAGCTTCACTGAAACAGTTTCTACTTAGACCTAGATAGTCTCCCCACCCACCTCCCATTACACGTACCTCAATCACTCCAAAGTTAATCTCGTCAAACAAAGTAAGGATTACAAAAACGGAATAAGGGCAAGAGACTGGTATACTTTAATGATGACTCTTTAGTCACTACCAAGCCACCCCATCACCTGGGGCCCTAGTCAGGGAGTCCTGCGATTCCCACAAAGACATGATGGACCTAGACCTCTAAAAGATTCCTCTCGCCACTGTCACTGGTCATCTCCATCGGTAACAACATAATGGACCCCTTTGTGGGCCCCTATAGGACCTTGCTCTCAATGTGGATCAACAACGGTAGAGAATGTTCCATTTTCTGAAGGGAGGTGGGACAACATACTCTACCTACTATCTGAAGAAGATGGGTCCTAAAATTAGTACAGCCTGAAATGTTCCTAGCCGTGACCACAGAATGTGAGCTCTGACCTACAGGGATGAAAGGTTACATAGACTACTGTGCTGAATGGGAGCCCCAGATCAAACTGATGGAGGTTACAGTTAACAATACTTATACACATTCCCCATATTCAGAAGCTACTTACTCTCTTCACTGGTCCAGCTTTCTAGTCCTTTTTCCAACTATGACACCATCTCACCAGACCATAACCTGGGTTCGTCCACCTGCATATGAGATTTCAGGCACAGGCAAAACCTAGTAAAGCCATGAGCCCCTTGGAATATACTTAAAATAGACCTACTCGCTTTTTTCATAACAGAGACCCCAAATCTTCATTTGTAATACTCTTGCCTTTAGGTTCATGATTAATCAACAATTTGTTCTGCTTTGTATTTTAATCCTTTTTCAGCCACCAGGTTCCAGATGATACCATGATGCCAACCTGACTTCCATGAGCAGACGACCCCACCATGTGTCCTGGATTCCCACCTCCCCATATCCCTTCCCCACTAGGGAAAGAGAGAGACAGGGTGGAAGTATAGATTGACCTGCCAACGCCCATGTTCAGCAGGGAAGCAATTACAGAAACCAGGCCTTCCACCTTCTGCACTCCAAAGTGATTCTGGGCCCATACTCCCAAAGGGATAGTGAATAGGAAAGCTATCAAGGGAGGGGATTGGATATGGAGTTCTGGGGGTGGTAATTATATGGAAACGTACTCTTCTTATCCTATAGTCTTGTCAATGTGTCCATTTTATAAATAAAAATTTGTAAAAAAAGGGTTGAGGCAAGTACAATTTGCTGTAGTAACTTCTATCTTATTATATTTGTCTTTTCTAATAATTTTGTTATGATAGACAACTTTAAAAATATTTTCTAAAAATGTTAAATAAGGATTAAAGGAAAACATAAGCACATAGAATTGCTTTAACCGGGAGGTTACTCCAGGTAATGGAGGTTATTCAATGTCTAAAGGACAATTTGTTTCTAAAATACATAATATTTCTAGTAATCATGACTATAAAACATGTAATTAAATAAATGGCAAAAATATGAATTTAATATGTTAGTTTTTAAATTTACTAAGATTGATGAATTTTTTTCTGGAAACATTTAAATGTTCAATGTAAATCAATTACAAAGGCCATCTTGTTAGTCAACTGTATATATATATATATATATATATATATTAATTGTGAAAACTGAGTAAAAAGTAGTTAGAACTGGTAAGTCAAATTGGATATACAGGCAATAAATAACTAGTACTCTACAACCAAATATTATATATGCAAAATATGCAAATTTAATCCAAAAAGACCTGCTATCTCTTCAGGCAAAGCCTGAGGCCCATTACTTTTCCCCTTAAGTTTCAGAACAGCAAAAGCTAGCTAGAGCATTGGTGATCTGGCATAATAGCAAGATATCACATTTAAAAGAGGTTAAAAATTACTGCTTCAGCTGTAACATTTCAAACTAAAAAGAATAACAGCCATGTAGGAAACATTAAAATATAAAGAAAGATACAGGATATGTTTGTATATGTTACAGGTAAAATCAGCAAAGGGATGAGGAACGAATTATTCCTTTGTTTTGGTACTCATCATATTCTTTAGAGAATAAACACCTCTTTTCAGTATGCCGTGCATACTGAGTGGAATTTAAACATACTTAGAAAGTTAAAGGAGCTTTCTTTCTTGACATGTCTAAGAATTTTAATTTTTTCCCCAACAGAGGTATTATAGGACTTTAACACAGAAATGAATCTCCTTGTATGATATTATCTCTAGCCCCAACAACTAAATATCAATAGCAGTTATTATGACAAAGAAAATACCTCTGTATATTTCAAGATCTCTTTTGGCTGGAGAATAGGTTGGGGGGTGCAGTGTCAAAGAAAGTATTAAGTCAGACTCTGGTTCATAACAGAATCAAAGATCTCAAAATGAAGTAAGGAGAATTCAGTAAACTTGATACAACTCCAGTAGCTTTATAATTTGGGTAAAATTGCCCTTCTCTTTGTGTCTCAGGTTTTTCTTCTGTGATATAGGTTCAATAATAGTTTATCTCAATTCTGACAAAAGCATTGCATGAGTTAAATGAGACATGGAAACAAACAAACAAACAAAAAAAGCTTGATATATCAAGTGCCTCTAAAAATTGTAAGATTCAGTTTCATTTAATAATCACTCCATGCTGTACCATTCATTATTAATTAGAAAAGCTATGAGGTGGTAAGAAAAAAAAGTATGTATTATTATCTAATTTGAACACAAGTATACTAATTTGGAAGCTCTGGTTTTCTTTAGGAATCCAAGCCAGAAGCAATTCCAATCTGTGACCCTGTGTTACAGCCTTAATGAGGCTCTTGTCACCTGCTGGCAGCCCCAGTGGTGAAGGAGAAGCTGGTACCTACTAGGAATTAAATAACCAGTTTAAAGTCTGTTCTAAAGAACTTGGTCTTGTTTAAATGACAACCGCAATATATCCATTGTAATTTATTTCTATTTAAGAAGTTACAGACTTTTCTAGACTATATTTGCTAGTGTTTTTACAAATATATACAAAAATCATGCACGATATATAGACTAACAGGAAAAGCAAGTTACATATAAGTATAAAATCCCATTTTCCTAATTATTGAAGAAAGCTCTTGACCTTTCAAGAAACTTAGAAAATTGTCTAACTTTTAATGGTTTGTAGCAACATGTCATTCTTAATTGCTGTGAACTTGTGCCATATATCTTAAGGGCAAGAAAAGGTGGCTGTCACTTTATAAAAAGAATGGCACTTCTATAATAGAGTGACAGAAATCATAGTGTATGTGTGTTATAATGCAAAAATAACTAAAAATGACTCAATAGCAGACTTGTCCTGTAAAATTGCTTCTTACTTGTTAAGTGTTAAGTAAATAAAATGTATTGCATGCTTGTATATAAGACATAGTACTTAGCTTCTATTCTTTAACATGAAGCTCCATTTCAAAAGGATAGACTTAAATCATTAAAAATTACCAGAATTCACATTAAAAATACTACAGGCTAAATTTCTAAACTACAAAATTTATATGTTGCATTTCTATATCATACAGATTATATGTGAATAGCTTGGTTTTAACTATAAAACTGTAGACAAATTAATATGTATACAGGTAAGTTCTCAGGTGTTTTCATTAAACAAAGACGTTAAAAAATTAAATTACTTAAAATAAATGACATCTTACCATTGGGATTCTAAAAATAATAAATAACTCATCTCAAACTTGATTTAAACAGATATTTTTGTAAAGTTTTGAAAAAAAATTCAGCACTTAATAAAGTTTATCATCCCATTTTAAGCTCTTACATTTAGTGAATGAAAGCTAGTCTCATAAAGAAAAATTATTTCTAGTAATTGCATTACAAAGTAATTTTTCATATTTCCCCTTTATTAAACTACCATATATATACAGATATATACATATGCACCTTTAAGAAAACCTCAAAGAGCACATTTCAAGCAAATGTATCTGGGAAAAATTAAACTGGGAAATGGGAACCATTCCTGGATTATCAATGCAATGGCAAACTCTCACTGCTGGTACTTATCATTTGTGAAAGCTGTTATAAATCTATGTCCACTGATCCACTTGGATTTGGCATAGGGGTAGGCAGATTATTTATTGAAGGGATTTCTGTCAGGCTGGGATTAAGATGTCCTAAAATTCCCTCGTGGGCAATTCATCACAACACAATTTAGAGAACCACAATAGGCCTAGGTAGCAGAATGGAAGTGAGTAATAAGTGAACGAAAAACCCCAGCTTGATCTAAAGAAAGTAGATAACATATACCAGTGGTGTCAATCAAACTAGCTCTTGAGAAGACTCATGAATATGAAATACAGAACAAACAGATTGGTTTTTCTTTTCTTGTTCCCAACAGTTATAAGAAGATACGCTGCCACTAATGAGTTCAATTCTGTATATATGCCAGGAAAGTGCTATCTCAAATTCTCTCTTATAGTCAACGAAACAAAACAAGGCATTATTTGTGAAGTAATGGAGTTGTAAAATGTTTCATGGTTGGCAAATTACTCCCTATATAGCCAGTGCCACATTTTGCACTGTGTGAGCCAAATAAATCCTGCTTCTTTGTTTCAGAAAATTAACAAACCAAAGGATATTTTAGGTACTTTCAGAACTACATTTACAACACAATCTAAAAACATCCTCTATGTAAGCATGAATCTTAAATCATCATGTCAATGTTGAATTATAAGAATAAAAAAAGTTTCCAACAATAAAGAAAATGGCCTTATGCACCAGAATTTTTTGAGATAAGCAATTATTAAACAACTTCTTAACTTAAATATAATAATATTTTTCACAATAGTTAATGTAAATAACATGATGATCAATAAGAGCGGTGATTAATAAATACTATGTGCTCTACATGTATAAGTTTTATAAAAATCAAGAGATAATACTATTTTATTAATGATAATTCAAACCTCTTTTATAATTATGCCACATTTACTACAGTCTGAAGTTTTAATTCATATTTTAAGTATACACAATCTTCTACTAATAATTCATCTCATACATTAGTTAAGATTATGTGAGGCACCTGGTCAACAAAACTACATACTTATTTATCACAGAATTATAGTAAAAAGAAGTGAGTCAAAATAATGACAATTTTACACATAAGTCTCTTCTATATAAATATAATGTCACTTTTCCTCAATTAAGTTTCAAAGCTAAAATGTCAGAGGATGATAAATTTTATGTTCTAAATTACATGTTTCTTGCAAAAATTATTTCCAAACTCTAGAAGAAAAAATGACAGAACTGAACCATTGTATATTTTTCTTGGTATGATTATGAAAGTTTTCTAAGTCATAGCATTTAAGTATCTGGTAGTTAGATCAAAAACTCGAATGTAATTTTTCATCGTAATTTAGTACACTGAATGTATGAGTTCAGCAATATGTACTTAATTATGCATTTGGCTCTTTAAGCTTTGTTTGAATTTTTTTCACATTATTTTGGAGGTAATAAATTAAATTGGAACTTCCTATGACTTTTTTTTAAACATTTTAAGGGGATCAAGTGTTAATGGTCTGCAGTAGATTTGCTGAAATATAATTTCTATTCCACCTATCATAAGCAGCTACAAAATATTCTGCCCCTCAATTTGAGCTTTTGTCCACCATCATGCCTCAGAATCTCCAAACACCCTTTCCTTTCTGGCTTCTCCCTTCCCTTCTTCCCCACAGAGTCCTTTTTTTTGGTGCAATTTATGCTTTCACTTTGTGTTTTTGTTTCTTAAGTTCTATCTGAAAACAAGATTATCCAGTATTAAGCCTTCTCTTTTTGGCTTACCTCATTTAACATAATTACTTCAAGCTAGATCCAAGGGATTACTTCACAATTTTTAATGGATGAATAATATATATATATTATAATATATTATATTATATATTATTATATTATATATTATATTATAATATATTATATTATATTATAATATATATTATAATAATTCTCTTAGCCACTCATTTGTTGTTGAACATTTGGGTTGCTCCCAAGTTTGGACCAATAAATTTCTTATTCATTTGAGACTAAACAAACTTCTCTGTGACACATCAGTAAAGTGGAAGCAAGTAATACCCAAATTCCACAGAGATGGATTTGAATATTAGAAGGGTAAAAGTTCCTAACATTCTAGCCATTAACAATCAAAACATAGCACAGTCAATCTGAGGCAAAAAAGGGACAATAATTTGATGGTATCTATCAAATTTTTAAATATTTATTTATTTATTTACCTTATGTTGCCCTTGTTTTCTTATTGTTGTTGTAGTTATTGTTGTTGTTATTGATGTCATTGTTGTTGGATAGGACAGAGAGAAATGGAGAGAGGAGGGGAAGACAGAGAGGGGGAGAAAAAGACAGACACCTGCAGACCTGCATCACACCTGCAGGTAGGGAGTGGGGGCTCGGTATCAATTTTTAAAGATGCAGAATTATTTGCATAGAAATTTAAGTTGGATAATACTTTTAAAAAAGGTAATTACGGGTGGTATTTAAATGTTTTATTAGTTACAATAATATTAAGTTAAGATGTATATACAAACATACATGTATATTTGTTTTATATAAATTTATATAAAGTAAAATGTCCAGAGTATACATTGTAAAATGTTAAAATGTTATACATATATTTTTTTCTTTTTTATTATCATTTTTTTATTGTCACCAGGGTTAAAGCTGGAGCACGGTGGTTCAAGCACTACAAAACCATGGCTCCTGGCAGCCGTTTTTCCTTTTTTTTCTTTTTTTTTATTTTACTTTCACTTGATAAAACAAAGAGACATTGAGAAGGATGGAGAGACAGAGAGGGAGAGAGAATGACACCTGCAGACCTCCTTCACCATTCGTGATGCATCTTCCCTACAGGTGGGGAATGAAGACCTAAACCCCTGGACCCTTGCAAATGGTGATATGCGCACATAACCAGGTGCACCACCGCCCAGCCCCCTACCAATGTTATATAAATTTGTAACTTATATGTTTATCGTTTATATATATATATATATATTATACTGTAATATATAGATTGTTTACCTTTTTATTTCAAAGAAATATATTTCAGTTGTTTTTTGGAGACATGCAAAGCAATTTTGATAATCTCTTGTTTGGCTTCCTGCATGAACAAAAATTGGACACTTCTATGTTCCAATCAAATCCTTGTTATGGGAACTTTCTGTTTGTACTTTTATCTTTAATAAGTAAAATTAAATATTAATACAACTGTAGTCAATTTTGAATAAAAGTCACAACAAGAAGAATAATGAAAAGATGAAAAGAATAATTCTTTGAGCTTTTCTGCATTTATGGAAAGCACATCAATTTGGCAAGTTTATTGTCCTTATTTAAAACAGTCTTGAGCTATTAGTTCTGGTTTTTCTCTAATATATAGTTAATTCTGACAAAGTTTTCCTAAGCAAGTCTCCTGACCTACTGTTCAACTGTTGTTGTATTAGTTGCTAAGAGGACTAGTTGTAATCAGGAGATTGTAGATGCAGTGGAAAGTCACCATAGAAGGAAATAATAACCTTGAAAAACATAGTTTGATACTGAATTTTCAGGTTTCTTCAACTATGTCTAAGATGGAAATTTACTTATATTAGGGTGGAGAGTCAGAATGTCTTTTCCAGGACAGAACCATAAGCACACATAAATTTAACATTATTCTTTCACTTATCAGTAAATAGTCCATCTGAGCAGGGAATGAAAAACAATTTATATTACCTGAATGGTTTGAAGAAGTTATTAGAAATAGTACTGTCTCTGTGTTGTAAAAAGAAAAGAACCAGCCTCTGTGGTTTGGAACATAACTTTCTGTAAATCTATGACTGAATGATAGGTCAGTGTTAAGAATTTATGGACTTAAAAATGTTCATTACTCCCAAGTTAGTGATTTCTCTATATTACTGGGTGGGGGGCATTTAGGAAGGGAGAGAGATGGAGTGCACAGAGATGTCCAACAGGAATCAGTTCATCTTTCTCCTGTATCCTTTCATGCTAGGTAGGACTTGAAAACATAAAAAATGATGAAATAAGATACTTCCCCATATGTGTTTAAGGAATGACGGTACATACAGGAGTGTCAGTACAGCAGTAATAATAAGTAACAGTATGTATGACACATCTACAGAATTATCAGAACTCTAGAAATGAACCTGCCTTATGACCTAGTAATCCCTCTTCTAGTGCTTTAGCCAGGAAAAACAAGAACACCTCTCTGAAAAGACCTATGCACACCAACGCTCATAGCACCACAGTTGCTAATAGTCCAGCTGTGGAGGGAATTCAGATGCCCAACAGCAGACGAATAGCTAAGAAATCCATGGTACATGTTGGAGTACTATGCAGTTGTTAAAAATGAAGTCATCGCCTTTGCAATATCATGGTCAGAACTTAAAGGCATTATGTGGAGTGTCACAGATCAGAAAGAGACATACCAATACTGAATTATGTCATTGATAAATGAAACTTAAGAATAAAGGGCTGTAAGGGAAGATATAAGGTGTAATTTGAGACTGAATGTGGCTTATTGCACCAAAGCAAAGGAGACACTGAGATAGGAAGGTAAAGGACAGATGAAGAAACAGTGGGATCCTAGTATGTCTCCTAGACACTAATAAAGAGTATGTAAGAGGCTGCACCTTGTGCTAAGGACTAAACTGTAAACCATTAATCCTCCAATAAAGTTTTTAAAAAATAGTATGCTTATAAGAAACATTCCTTGGTATTTTCTATGTGTCGAAAGTGTTCGTTGAACCCTAGACCTCAGTTAAGTGCAATTTCAGACACAGGAGGAGGGTTGCTTTTTCATTCAGATGGAAAAATCACAGAGAGAGAGAGAGAGAGAAAGAGAGAGAGAGAGAGAGAGAGAGAGAGAACACAGTATCCTTTACCTTAGCTTCTTGGATTGGAACCCGAGCCACACATCTGGCAGCAACTCTATACAGTGAACTACATTTTCATTCCTAGATATTAAATATTTTTTTAAAAGATTATCAGATATGGTTTAATCTTCACTGTTAGATACAATGTTTGTGAAATACTTTCAGTATTTAATGTTTTTGTGTTCTATCTGCACAGCATCCCTTCTTTGCAAAAAGCATGTTTGGTTTTGTTGTTGTTGTTATTGTTATTTATTTTCTTTTTTTTTTTCCGTGGGGCTCTTTCTCTCCCTTTTTAAATTCATTTTTTCTCTGATGTAGTGGCTAAAATTAGTAGGGCATAACCAGGCTCAGTCAGCACACCATCAGGAAGTGAATGATGATATCGGGAATATAAAAGGGCTAAAATAAGTTTTCTTGACAAGTAAATAAAAATAGTCTATTCAATTCAATCTGAATTTCAGTTATATAGTGAATCATTTCATATGTAAGTACATTCTGTGCAATGTTGAAGGAACAATTTAATGAATGATTAACTTTATCTTAAATTGTACAAGAAGTAATTGGTTCAGCTTAGGATGTATTCCAAACCATTAGGCAACAAAGACTACGTTTTTCCTGCAGTTGCTATATATATGTAAGCTGTATGGCATGAATGCTAAACTTTGTATTTTATTCAATGGGAAAAGTCTGGTTCAGTATGACCTTCTAGGGATCAGAGGATAGGAAAGGTTCTGATGATGCCATTTGAGTTCCTGGGTTGAAAAAGACCCAAGGGCCTTCTCTGGATCAGCAAAATACAGTAACTATGCCAATTCATTCTTTTGGTAGTCGTTACTAAATCATGAGTTTTGTTTACTTGAAAATGAAGTATCTTAGGGGCCAGGCAGTGATATATTCCATTCAGTTCACACATTGCCATGCTCAAGAATCCCAGTTCAAGTCCAGGTTCCAAACAGATTGGGGGACAAAGCTTCTCAAGTGGTGAATCAGAGGGCCGGCAGTGGCGCACTAGCTCAAGTGCACATAGTGCCAAGCACAAGGACCAGCGCAAGGATCCCAGTTTGAGTCTTCAGCTACCCTCCTGTGTGTATATGGGGCGGGGGTGCATCATAAATGGTGAAGCCGGTCTGCAGGTGTCTATCTTTCTCGCCCTCTATCTCCCCCTCCGCTTTCAATTTCTCTCTGTCCTATCTAGCAACAACAGAAAACAATAAAAACAAAACAAACAAAAAAATGGCTATCAGGTGGTTGGGTGGTGGTACACCTAGTTGAGTGTATATTACAGTGCACAAGAACCAGGTTCAAGTCCCCCATCCACACCTGCAGAGGGAAAGCTTTATGAGTGGTGAAGCAGGGCTACAGGTATCTCTCTGTCTCTTTCTCTCTATCACCTCCTACCCTCTCAATTTCTGGCTGTCTCTATCCAATAAATAAATAAAGATAATTTAAAAAAAAAAGGCCTCCAGGAGCAGTAGATTTTTGCTTCAGGCACCAAGCCCCAGCCATAACCCTGGAGGCAGAAAAAAAAATACATTACCTTTTTCTCTTAGTTATATTACGTTTCCTCACTATTAGTTCTTTTATGATACAGTCTCTTTTATGATATAGTCTTTTTTACTGATTAGCCAGCTAGAATTTAGCATCTTTTTTTTTCATTAAAAAAATTCTGCACAAGAGAAATATTATATAGTCCAATTTGGTTATACACAAAAATTATCCATAATTACATTTATAATTTTAATAAAAATTAACTGGTCAAAAACCATTTTACCCAAAGTTGAGATTATTTGTTTAACATGCTACTTCTTTAAGTCACAGATCCTTAGGTCATACTGTCATTTACAAAATTATGTTTCTAGGCCAGGGAGAGATAACATAATGATTATGCAAACAGACTCTCATTCCTGAGACTCCCAAGTTCAATTCCCATAGAATCATAAACCAGAGCTGTGTAGTACTCTGGTTAAAATAAAAATTATTATGATAATAGCTCTCTCTCTTTTTTTTTGCCTCCAGAGTTATCACTGGGGCTGGGTACTTGCACTATGAATCCAGTTTCTGGAATCCATTTTTTTGGTTAGGACAGAGAGAAATTGAGAGGGAAGGGGGAAGATAGAGAAGGAGAGAAAAAGATAGACACTAAAGACATACTTCACCATTGGTGAAGCAACACCCCTGCAGTCCCTGCAAGGGAACGCAGGGCTGGAGTCAGGATCCTAGTGCGTGGATCCTAGTGCTTCATACTATGTATGTTTAACCCAGTGTGCCACTGCAGCTCCATACCCTTCATTCTTTAATGAGTGTTGTCTGCTACATGAAAGATTCTGACTTGCAAATAAGTGAACTTCTTTACTCTGATGAGTTTATCCTCAAATATATTTAATCATGCTTCATGTAAAGACTGAGCAGTAAGCAAATGCTTTCTTTTGTCATCATTTGGACTCCACCACAACAAATTGACTTTTTCAGTATACAATAGTCAGAGATAGAGATAGACGATGCTATAGCACTGATGCTTCCTCCAACATCATCCGGGGGGGGGGGGGTAGGCTGAAATCACTGGTCATATGCATATTAAAGCAGGTACACTATGCAGGAGAGCTATTTTGCTAGCCTGCCTCAGGTACTTGTTAAAAATAATCTCAAATGGGCACCATGGCTGAATTTTTGTCTTTTAAAAGCAATGTGTCAGGCTATGATTAATTTGAGAAGATGCCCCACCTCTAGAGCAACTCAATGAAAAAGTCATAATAAATCAGAAGTGAGAGCCCATCAAAATAGGGATGAACAAGCTACTTTCCTTGAACACAGGCATGTCACTAGTGTATTGAATTTCTCGTCTATCACATTATGCAAGTAATAGATAGCTTCACTTTCTTCTTCCTGTGCTTGGCAGTCACACTTTTTTTTCAAATATTCCATATAGTACTTACATTCCTCAACATACAAAGCAAAATTTTCTAGACAGAGTAATAACAGGAGAGTATTAAACCGTTTATCAAGATCAGTTTGTCTTGCTACATATTCATGAGATATTTAATTTAAATATTCTAAACTTTCCTTTTCAAAAATTAAACTGCTGATTTATTCTTCTATGAAACATTCTTGATCAAAGCATCACAATAATAAGACAGTTTATTCCCAAGAATCATTTCATTTCATAAAATATTTCAGCTATCTGGAGATTTCTAGCCAAATCAACTAAGTAGAGCACACACGAATCCAATAAATTCACAAGTAAAGAGCAAAAGCAATCCTGAGTTACAAAGAAAGTTTCATAATTTAACCCTACTGATGAACAGCAATAACAAAAAGAAAGCTAAAAATTCCAAATCTCTTGATGATGAAATTGGCTATAAGTCTGAATGAATGGCATTAAGGTCAAGATATTTTTGAGGAGATAGTACAGCCACCTAAGCATCAGATTTTTCATGTCAATGGTTTTCTTTTTTTAAAGAAAGAAAAAGAAAGGAAGAAGGAGTCACCTACTTAGAACTGCTGTGCGCAGTCTTCTTAGAAATACCACTCTTCAGGGAGTCGGGCTGTAGCGCAGCGGGTTAAGCGCAGGTGGCGCAAAGCACAAGGACCGGCATAAGGATCCCGGTTCGAACCCCGGCTCCCCACCTGCAGGAGAGTCGCTTCACAGGCGGTGAAGCAGGTCTGCAGGTGTCTATCTTTCTCTCCTCCTCTCTGTCTTCTCCTCCTCTCTCCATTTCTCTCTGTCCTATCCAACAACGACAACAACAATAATAACTACAACAATAAAACAACAAGGGCAAGAAAAGGGAATAAATAAAATAAATATTTAAAAAAAAAAAAGAAATACCACTCTTCAAGTCCTCTTTTCCTATTCTTATTACCCCACAGTCCATATTAAAGTGAATCTCTCTCTACACATAAGCTCAAAATTTTTTATTGGGTTGATAGAAATGTTATGATGCATTTTTTTGTTTGTTTAGACTAGAAGCTTAGTCTTTATTGGGGAATTAATGTTTTACATTTGACAGAAAATATAACAGTTTGTACATGCATAACATTTCCCAGTTTTCCATATAACAATACAACCCCCACTGGGTCCTCTGTCATCCTTTTTGGACCTGTATTCTACACACACACACACACACACACACACACACACACACACACACACACACACACACACCAACCCCAGAGTCTTTTACTTTGGTGCAACATGCCAATTCCAGTTCAGGTTCTACTTGTGTTTTCTCTTCTGATCTTGTTTTTCAACTTCTGCCTGAGAGTGAGATAATCCCATATTTATCCTTCTGTTTCTGACTTATTTCACTTAACATTTCATGACTATGGTTTTCAAGTTGCAGGTTTAATTCCTGGCTCCACCATAAACCAGAGATGAATAGTACTCTGGTATTTTCATTAATTATTTGGATAGCTAAAATATTAGAAAAAAGAGAACAAGTAAAGAAGGGAAGGAAAGAAAGCAGAAAGAAATGAATTATCTAATCTGAGGAACTCACCAACTTTAAAATTTTCATTTTATATAAAGATAGTGTTAAAAAATTAAATGACATTATATCATAGTTTTTACCCCTTATCAGGCCACTCTTGTGGACTCTTTTAACCCCATTCTTATTACTCTGTTTTCTTCACTACTATTTTCGCAGAATAAATAGTAGGACCTGATACACAGTGAATTCTCAAAAAAATATGAGGGAATGAATGAATATACTTATAATAATCTAAAGATCTTACATCATCTGCAGCAAAATTTTAAAGTCACAGAGAAACATTTTTGATTATCTTAAATTATAGAGGCCAGCAGTTGGTGCACGTGGTTAAGTGCACACATTACAGTGTGCAAGGACCCAGGTTCAAGACCCCTGGTCCTCACCTGTAGGGGGGAAGCTTCACAAGTGATGAAGCAGGGCTGCAGGTGTCTGTCTCTTCCACTCCCCTCTCAATTTCTCTGCCTCTATCCAATAATAAATAAGTAGATTTTTTTTTAAAAAAGAATGATTATTTAAAGATTGTAAGTCAGTTTTTATTATTTACTATATACCTATAATGATTTATTTTTCCTTCACATAAAACTTACAATATAAGTAAAATAATTTCCTTCATTTTGCTAAGGGAAGTCTTTTTTTTCAACTTAAGCATTCCAGTATTAACAACATAATTTAAAAACAAGCAAACAAACAAAAAACTTCCCAACAAAAATATGCTGCTCTCACAACATTCCTTTGCTAGCAGGGTTCATAGTCATTTTGATCTACTGTTACTATGTGTCAAATGATTTGTTACAATTCAAAGAGCATTTTTCCCTGTCATGTTAGGAAGCCTAAGCTATAAGACAGAACCAATTTCTCAGTCATCCCACACTTGATAGTTCACAGAGGTCCAAGGAGATGTAACTCCCTGTCTTAACAGAAACTGTGTGAACTGCACCTGTTCATCAATCATGTGTTGGCTGTTTACTCGTCCCCCCCATGCCATATTTCTTTCCATATGGCATCTGGGTCTTCCCTTGAGCAAAACTAAAATGTGCAATGGCATATGAAATTTCTGTTCTTACTTGGATATGAAATTCAAGCCTAAGTTGCAATGTCCTGTTGGAAAACAAATGTAAAAAATATACCAACTAGTCACTAATCATGGCCAAAAGGCAATACTTAAAATTACATAAATATATATATAAATTTATATATAGAAATGTAAAAAAAAAAAAGTGGGCCAGAAGTGGGACCGATGAAATAGCTCACTTGAACAATGTGCTGCTTTAAAATGTGTTAGACGTAATCAACATCTAGCCCTACCACATTCAAGGAAGCTTCTGTGTGATGGTCTCTCTCCCTTTCTTTCTCTCTTTCTCTCTCTCTCTCTCTCTCCCTCCCTCCCTCCCTCCCTGCTTCCCTCTCTCTCTCCTTTTCTGTCTCTATTAAAAAAAAACAAACCTTTAGAGAGCCAGGTGGTGGTGCACTGGGTTAAGCACATATAGTACAAAGTTCAAGGGACCCATTCAAGGATCCTGGTTTGAGCCCCCAGCTTGCAAGCAGTGAAGCAGGTCTGCAGCTATCTGTCTTTCTCCCTCTCTATCTCCCCCTCCCCTTTCAATTTCTCTCTGTCTTACAAAAACAAAAAGGAAAGAAAGAATAGAAAAGAAAAAAAAAAAAACCTGGCCCCAGAAGCAGTATATTCATAGTGTAGTGCAGTGATAGCCCTGGATGCAAAAAAAAAAAAAGGAAATGAAAAGAAAGAAAGAGAGAGTGAGAGAAAATACACTGGCAGAAAAAATGTGAGGAAAAAGTAAGAATTGTGAACAAAAGTGTAAATGTAATACGGGACACAAGCTGTCAACTCTACAAGTGGTGATGGCATTTACTGTGAACAGGTAGAAAAGGAAAAATTACACAGTATGAATTAAGAACTAAGCTTTTTGCCTTAACAAAGGTAACTGAGAACCTCTATACTTCATAAGCACCTTGAAAATGCATCAATTACTTCATTAAAGAAAAATGACATTTCTCAAATAATAACTAATACTAACATCTACAACAACAACAAAACTACCTGGGAATGGAGATAGCTCACATTGTGGAGTGGGCACTTTACCATGCTCACATGCCAGGGTTTGAGCCCCCAACCATCCCATGAGAGTAGCAGTCAAAGGAGAAGCTTAAGAACACTCAGCTGTGCTGTTGTCACTCCTCTTCCTCTCCACCTCTCTCCCCTTCTGTGATAAACCCTCTATAATGATGATGATAATAATAATGGTAATAATAATAGGGGTAGGGTCATGCAGATACAAAATTAAAAAGAAAACCTTCGTGGCAATAAAATAATTAAGAGAAACTATGCAAAACTGACATAGTTGCATAAATTTCATGCCAACACAAGTTAAATAGTAATGCTAAGTCTGAGTTGTCTACTAGACTTAAACTCAGGGTTTCTGTCAATCTTCAAAAACAGTACATGATTATTTTTTAATAGTATACATTGTCCCCCCGGGAAGATGCATACCTTACATTCCATTCTGTCAAGAAAGTAATTTTTTTTCAATACTGATATGACTTTAGGAAAAAGACTATGCAATATAATTATGACAAAAGATCTAATATTAGTATATTTCCTGAACATATATGTGTATAAATAAACATATATATATATATATATATACACACACACATATATATGGAAATCATGATTTTTTTTTAAATTTCTTTACAGAGTCTTTTACTTTGGTGCAATACACCAACTCGTGTCCAAGTTCTGCTTAGTGTTTTCTCTTCTGATCTTGTTTTTCAATTTCTGTCTATGAGTGTGATCATTCCATATTCATCCTTCTGTTTCTGACTTATCTCACATGATTTTTAACAAGGATGGAAGTGTTATAACATGCACATACACACACACACACACACACACACACACACGTCTTTCCATTGAAGAAACAACCATCTTACAAAAGGAAATGTCTACCTATCTTCTCCCAAATAATAGATTTAAATTTTCTATTTTATTTAATGTGTTAACGTAAGAAAGATGCTCCTTTGATTCCCCTTTTATTCTAATATAAAGACATGTCAAAATGTTTACTGAAGACTTATTTAATTGAGGACCAAACATAGTAATTGTGACTTTCCATGAATATACATTTGGGGCAGTACTAAATTCTATAGGAAAATTAATGCTACAAACATTTTAGCTTACTTGCCACTCAAAATAAAATAAATTTCAAAATGCAAGGTGCATATTAGAAACCAACATAATTCTTCAATTTTTTAAAGTTATATACTCATTGGTGATTTAGTTGGTTTACTAGATAGTCATTCTTAAGACATCTTTGCAAATCAAAAATGAGTAACAGTATAACTTAATGCCAAAAAGCTCATTTCACTGAGTTATTGATTCTCATTTATTCAGAGAGCAACTAACAGCTTAAAATGCTGCCACCAACACGACCACACT
The DNA here is from genome assembly GCF_950295315.1 of Erinaceus europaeus. Lineage (NCBI taxonomy): Eukaryota > Metazoa > Chordata > Mammalia > Eulipotyphla > Erinaceidae > Erinaceus > Erinaceus europaeus. Next base: position 65,486,364 of record NC_080169.1, on the reverse strand, counting down.
CTGTTGCCCTACCATCACTGAAAGCTGACTCACACTCTGCTAGATATTTCACACCATTTTTCCATGTGTCTTTACAACAGCCTTTCAAGAAAGAGACTGAACTGCATTTCAGATAATTACCTAGACCTCCTTTCTGGGATGAAGACTTTTCTTATTACCCATTCTTTTTGGAGAAAGAGAAAAACTAATTGAACTTCTCAGGCAGCTGCGCTAGTTCTAAGACATTTTGTCATCCTGCTAGCATACTGGCTCTTCAGAGGGATCGATTAAAAAGCAATTGAGCTATAGGACCAACAGAACAGGCTTCCTGAGAACAGAATTGGTAGGAATTCATCCAACCATCATGGTATTAGTAATTACAGGAGATCCATAGACCAAACAAACAAACAACAACAACAAAAAAACATTAATATCCAAAAGAAAAAAGACATATGGGATTTAGAGGTCTGATCCCATATAAAGCCCTAATTGTATGTTTTCATAAACTTCCAACTGTACATTTTATAAACTTTATTATATTCTGATTAGTGTCAACATTCCTTCTAAATCAGCTAAGCAAGACACAATGCTCAGTTTACTATGCAACTTAACAAAAGTTTCATACAAAGCATTGCATTATATGACATATTTAAGTTCTGATTTGAAAAATAATAAAAACACGTATGCCTTGCTATTATTTACTTCTCTAAATTTGTTAGTAATTAAAAGTATCTTCTTTTAAAAATCTTGAAAATTTATTAGCAATATGAATATCTTATACCATGTTGCTATAAGCATCATTGTAGCCTCTAGGATTTAGAGCTGAAAGATTATGAAATAATATCTATTCTCCACTTTAGGAGGGTAGATTCATTTATTCTAAATTAGTTCAGGACCCTCTTTCTAGAAGAACATGACAGAGATAGAAATTGAAACTAATTAGCTGAAGCCATAGTCATCACAGTAAACAGATAGATCGTCAAGAATAGGAAAAGAGCTTTAAGAGCCAAGATGTGGGTAGAGGAGACAACACAATGGTTATGCAAAAAGACTCTCATGCCTGAGGCTCCAAAGTCCCAGATACAATCCCCTACACCACCATAAGCCAGAACTGAGGAGCAATGCTCTGGTCTCGGTCTATCTATCTTTCTAACTCTGTACACTTCTCTCAAAAGAATAAATAAAAATATTTTTTAAGAAGAGTAAAGAAACACAAACATATGGGGTTGGGCTGTAGCGCAGCAGGTTAAGCACACATGGCATGAAGTCCAAGGACCAGCATAAGGATCCTGGATCGAATCCCCACCTCCCCACCTGCAGGGGGGTTGCTTCACAGGCTGAAGCACGTCTGCAGATGTCTGTCTTTCTCTCCCCATCTCTGTCTCCCCTCCTCTCTCAATTTCTGTCTGTCCTATCCAACAACAACAGCATTGTTTAATAAAACAAAACATTGTTAATAAAACAAAACGCTTTCTACCTGTCTGCCTTTCAGCCACCAAATTGCAGACAGTAGGATGACGCCATCCTAACTTCCCTGGGCAGATAACCTCACCAATGTGTCCTAGAACATCACCTCTTCAGAGCCCTACCCAACCAGGGAAAGAAAGTAACAGGCTGGGGGTATGGATTGACCTGTCAATGTCCATGTACATTGGAAAAGCAATTACAGAAGCCAGACCTTACACCTTCTGCACCCCCTAAAGAACTGTGGTCCATAATCCCAGAGGGATACAGAATAGGGAAGCTTCCAGTGGAGGGGATGAGACCTGGAACTCTAGTGTTGGAAACTGTATGGAATTGTGCCCCTGTTACCTTACAATGTTGTTAATCATTATTAAATCAATAATAATTTTAAGTAAATAAAGCCATACTCCTAAAATCTTTAAAAAAATAATCTAGATGTGGAATTATAGGATCATTACTTTACTAAATAGGAAATCACCCTTAAAAAATCTAGGGACTATGCATGTTTTAATACTCAGCTAAAACTAAAGAGGAAATTAGTATTCAAATAGGTATAACCTCAGTGTTGTATTTTCTATCATGTTGCTGTTATTTTTAAATTGTTTTTTTTTCTAAAAAATACAGATGTTATAGTAGTTTTGTCCTAGAGATATTCAGACTAGATTTTGTGAAATATAACTTACATCTCCTAGAATATATATATATATAGAAAGTATATAGAAAGTACCTGTAGAAAGTACCCTTGGTTTTGTTTTGTGTTTTAAATGTAGTATAAAAGGAGAAAGAAGCAGACTGCATTTTAGGGAGCTTTAACTAAACAGAACAAATTCCACCCTTATATATATAAGCTACTTGAGGCAGTGAGCTAGCTAGTCAAATTCATTTTATATTCCTATTGCTACATCTGTACCTCTATAAATGCGTGCAGAACAAGTGAGTCCTCAAAAGCCTTATCAGCAAAAATTCTTTTCCAAACAGTCTTTTAATGAGGTGATAAGGCCTTTGGAAAATTCACTAGATCTACCTCCCCAGACTTGCTTTTGTTGATTATGCTTCTAGTCCCTTCTAGACTGAGAATTTATCCACAGGTCATGGGAGGCTGTAAATAGCTTGAACCGAAAGAGGATGAAAATGTTTACATTTTGCCTACTATGGTTACACAGATGGCTTATCTATACATTCACCTCAAAAGTAGGATGAAAAGAGATACTGTTCTAATATCTTTATTTATTTATTTGGATAGAGACAGCCAGAAATCGAGAGGGAAGGAAGTGAGAGAAAGGGAGAGAGACAGAGGGACAACTGCAGCCCTACTTCACCACTTGTGAAGCTTTCCCTCTGCAGGTGGAGGCCAGGGGCTCAAACCCAGGTCCTTTTACACTGTAACATGTGCGCTCAACCAGGTGTGCCAACACCCAGCCCCAACATTATATACTTGATAACAATTTATTATTAAATAATTCATATTTATCTTTACTAATATATAGGAGATATTTAGGTAAATTTCACTGAAATGTTTGGGGCCAACTTTGAGGGGGGGAGTGTGGGGGGGAGAAGGAGAGGGAGATCTGTAGAGGGAGAGGGAGATAGATAACAAAGAGGCTTCTTTTGGTGTCTTGGGTGACTGGAGGCTGAAACTGGGTGTGCACAGTCAAATTTCCAGATGAAATATCTCACCAAAATCTACTAGTATATTTTGAAGTGAATCAATCATAGGCAAAAACTCCATGCACTGACCCTTTTACAAATTATTGTACTGCACTGCAATTAGAAAAGCAATTGTAGGATGGAAATCGTATACATGGAAAAATATATTTAATCTATTGATAACTAAAAAAATCAACTGATTTTAGAAATTTATTAAATATTCTTCTTCTGCATCATATTCTTAGTCCTAAATGGAAAAATATAATTATGTATTTTAAAAAATGTATCACCAAAAATCCTATCATCTTAGATGAATCATGAGATATTTATACTTTTCTTAATCTTACAAAGTTTTTGCTCGATTATGTAATTAATAAACAATGACAATTAAGGGCTTCAAATATTCTTATTTAGAAAAACTATTCACACCGTAGTACATACTTCATAATATTTGCTTTAAATTTTAATATTCTACACAGTGGGTAAATTAAAATTTTTATTATTGTGTGATAATTATACTTTTGATGTTTTGTACTTCTTTCTGGCTTACTTCTACACTATAAATTAACTTCTGAGGATGTTTACCCAGACTTGAGTACATATTTATTGCTCTGACATTAAATTACTTTCTGAAATATTTTTGTGAGCTTTCAAATTTAAATAGTTAACAATATTAAAGGAATACTATAATATGTGGGTAGAATTATAAGAGTGGTGAAGCAGTGCTGAAGGTGTATCTTTTTTCTCCCCCTCCCACTTGTTCTCCTTCCTTCTCAATTTCTTTCTACCTCTTTCCAAGACAAACTGAAAAGCAATAAAGAAAATACAGTATTAAAGCTTAAAATGAAAAAGCATTTTATGTAGGATATTGTTCTCTGTAATAAGTACTACCTATCTATCAGCCACAGAAGATGGATCAGGCAGATACCACAACTGTTATGTAAATGATTTACATGCCTGATATTCTGTGCTCCCAGGTTCAATCCCTGACAACACCACAAGCTAAAACTGAGCTGTGCTCTGGTTATAAATACTGTCTGCAAAATAGGTTTTTTTTTCATACTGTAAATGCCTTCATAAAATGAAACACACTTCAGTGTAACAAATGTTCCCTTATTTGTGTTGCCAACAAACATACACACACAACAACCAACATTTTCAGCTGTACACTGTGACATGATGCCCAGGTAGGAAAAACTAAAAAGTTGTTTTTATTAAAAACATATCATGTGCCATACTCTATGTTATGTATGGATTTTTTTCATGAATAAGGAACTAAGTGATACAAATAATCAAGTAATTGCTCCTATTTTTTTTTTTGTTTGTTTGTTTTTTTTGTGTGTGTGAGTTTTTAACCAGAGCACTGTTCAACTCTGGCTTATGGTGGAGCAGGGGATTGAAACTGGGGCTTTGGAACCTCAGTCTTGAGAGTCTCATTGCATAACCATTACGCTATCTATCCTCCGCCCATTGCTCCCATTTTTACCTGATACCGTCCACATGAATCTACTACAACATCCCAAATACACAGAGCAAATTAATAAACTTAATCATATATCTACTTTAAGATTGCTTTTAAGCAAAAACATGGACGCATTTAAAAACCAGCTATGACATGAAAGCAATTTACTGATTTCTAAGAAGACAAATTTTCTCTTTGCTCACATGTACTAATTTTAGAGAAGAATTAACTCATAAATTTTATCTTAGGTGGAGCTGCAAGTTAGTTCACATGGGAGCATGCCTCCTTTTGTCTTAACTGCCACCCAGGTTCCAGTCTGGCATCCTACCACACTGGAGGAAGTTTTAGGACTGCAGTATTTTTTTTCTGCTTAATATTTTTATTATTGGATAGAAACAGAAATAATTTTAGATGGGAGTGGGTGATAGAAAAGGAGAGAGACAGAGAGGCAACTGCAGGCCTACTTCACCACTCATGAAGCTTTCCCTCCTGCAGGTTCAACCAAGGGCTTGATCCTGGGTCCTTGCAAACTGTAATGAGAGAGCTTTACCCCGTCCAACACCATCTGGCCCCCAGTACTGCAGTATCTTTCCTCTCTCCCTCTGTCACTCTGCCTCAGCTTTCTTTTTCTACTTGAAAAAGTAGACCTAGAGCTCTGAAGGTTGGGGGGGGGGCAATAAATAATAGAGAACCTGGCTTAGATGATGAGTCAATTGTAAAACGTGCAAGTGCAACTTCCATGCAAGAGTATGTTCCAGAGAACATTTTACCTATGACATTTCAACATTTTAAACTGAATATAATTATAAAACTCTACAAGTAATCACAATTATTATTTTTCTTTTGTAATGTGAACTTACTGCTGCAAAAAGCATACATACAGACAAGTATACACACACACACACACATATGATTGTTCACAAGGTGGAAGTAATGGTATGATGCATTCTCATCAAACTACTAGCATCCCAGAAATATCCCTTGTGACCTACCTTCTAACACCAGAGATTAGTTTTTCCTTCACAGATACTTTTTAATTTAGCAAAGCTATGATGAATTTTCTGTGACCTTTATTGAAGTATTCATTTAATTCCTGCTAGCTCTTCCATTTCTTCACAGAAGATACAAGCTTATCCCAGGAGAACAAGTGAATTAAAGATGAGGAAAATAGTAATATCAAGCTAGCACTGATCAGAACAGCCTTCCCATGTCTATCAGAGGCTTATAAGGCCTTGACTTCCTACTGCTCTTACAACCACGGCAAAACTCAAAAAGATTGTGTTGCACTAAAACAACTCGCAGATAGTAGTTATATTTGCATAACATAATTTATTCCTCTTTAGTTCACTACCATCTGTTTTCATATTTTAAGTAGAAAGATTTATACATAAAACAATCTTATATAATTTTTTACATTTTATTTTAGAGAGCAACCCAAATCTAGATTATTTTTACTATGTATATAAATATATTTTTGAATGATAGGACGTGAACTCTCAGGTTCGATTTCTTTTCAGTATAAATTAATTTTTTTCTGGTCTACAGCAATATAGATGATTTTAATGACTGTTCAAAAAATGATAATTGCACACTGCATTTAGCTATTAATTGAATTATGAATTCAGCTGCATATCTTCTGATACCTTTTTAAATCCTTTGTACAACATAAAACATACAATGAGCTTAGGAGAAAAAATAACTTAAAATTTACATTCATTAATGTTTGTTTTGCCTATAATTGCCCAAGATGCTTTCCCTAGTGGGAGTAAAGTTGGGCTATTCAAAACTCAGATAACTTACAATATATATATGTTAGAATTTAATTAACAAAAGCATGTACAAAACACGTCTTTTCACTTGCTATTATTTCATAGATTTTAAGTACTATGCGATATACAATTAACATCATAAGAGATAGGCTTGTTAAATTGATTTTAATGGGGATATGATGATTTACAATACATTAATTTTCACATGTACACAGTTCCTTATCATCCCACAGTATAAGTCTACACCCTACACGTACTATCAAGGTGACAAACACACCTTAAAAAAAAAAAAGAGTTCATGGGACAGGCTAGGACAGACCTATAGCCTCAGTTATGTAAGTTCTCTCCTCATTTTTTTATTATTATTGTTATTTTTCCCTTTCATTGCTCTTGTTTTTATTGTTGTTGTTGTTATTTATGTGGTTGTTAGATAGGACAGAGAGAAATGGAGAGAGATGGGGAGAGAAAGAGAGACACCTGCAGACCTGCTTCACCGCCTGTGAAGGTACTCACCTGCAGGTGGGGAGCCGGGGGCTCGAACCAGCATCCGTTCTCCAGTCCTTGCGCTTCACGTGCACTTAACCCACTGCGCTACCACCCGACCCCCAGTCAATCATATAAATTCTTTGCCCCAGCTGCTGGAGATGTCTCTAGCTCATAGAAATATACTTTTTGAAAATTATCATTCGAAAAATATCAAAATTAAATTATCAGAGAATACAGAAGAAATATAATTAGATAAGTATATTTACATAAGCATGAATATTTATAGTTTATGTTTTAAAAAACAAAACCATGTAAATAAGTTATCTGTTGAATCTATTTGTGATTTTATTGTAAATCAAACTATTACATGATATCTGATGTATGTCATTAAAAAAAAAAAAACTATACTGCAAGCCAGAGAAATTTACATTGTTTAACCACAAGGGGGCATAACTATCTTTGAATATTGTGTACAAGCAAGCAAGCAAAAAAATGGAAAAAATCAAATCATGAAAATGCAATACTTAATATCAGCTAACATTTATTAACACAAAAAATGACTTTTGAAAGAAAGTAGGTATAAATGAATGGCTTATTACACATTTGAGGAATTTTTTTCTGAATTATCTCTTCAAAATAGGAATATATTTGTGATTTCTATACAAACAGCAAACTTTTACTAGGTTTTCTATTAGTTTTAACAATTTGAGAATCACTAATAAAACTGTTACTACTAAAATTTTTCAACTTAGCACTTGTAAAACAATGCTTTCCCCAGTGACCTAAGTGGAAACTTGTGAATGACTAAAACATTTAAAACATGCTCACCGTGCCAAATAAGTAACTTAAAGAAGAAAGTGGTATTTAACAACGGTATATTTTAATTCAATTGTTTTCTTTGCTAATTAAAACTATTCACAAAATAAATGTAATGATAACTAATACTAACTCAGTACTTCAAATATTTTCTTTGTGGTGGGGAGGGGCTTAATGCTTACACAACTCCACTATTTCTGGGGTCCATTTATTTATTTTTTAATAAAGGGTGTAAAACAGAGATAGAGAGGGAGAGGAACATGTGAAGCACTGCCTCACTGCTCATGAAACTTTCTATGTAAATGGTAACCACCAGCTTGAATCCAAATCAATGTGTGAACTCTGCAGGGTGAACCACTGACTGGGCCCTAATCAAAATGTTTATAGTGCAAGGATGCAAACATATCTCTTCAGATACATGTATTACAGTATTGTCTCCGAAAAGGGACGTTCTGAACCACTACTAATAGAAAGTGGTACCAATCCAGATGTTTCATGCTTTAGTTAGTGCCCAGAAAATGCTGTGTAGAACACTCACCAAAATAGACTAACTTACTTCCTTTTTTTCTCTTTCTTTCTTCTTAAGATTTACTTGTTTTATGAAAGGAAGAGACAGCATGGATTCACTCTAACATATGTAATACTGGAAGTAGAAGAACAAATAGGCGTTCATAAACTTTCTGTAAAGCAACGATGGCATTCTGAATTCAGTATATCTAAGGATACTGCTAAGTACTAGTAACTCAATCAATTCTAACATAATTCTTTAAAAATTATTATACCTGGTAAATGAATTAACAGTTGTACTAATACAGTAATACTAGTAGCTGGAATAAGAAAAGGTTAATCATTTCAAGAACATTGATAACTATTTTATTGCTAACTTGTAGGTAAAACCTTTGTATTTGTTCAATTTCATGTCTTGATTTTCTTCATTTTTTTCTAGTTTGCCTGTGAGACAAATGAACACTGCCAAACTACTTAAGAAGCTTGATTTATAGTTTAGAGATTTGAATCTCTCATATATTATCACCACAAGCCAATGAACTGTAGCTATGTCAACATGACCTGATATAACTCTAAATTGTTACCAAGACTCAATTCTCTCATCTAATGGAAATATAACCACTACTTGTCCTGCAGTAGAAGGAACTATGTAAGAGTTTAACAAACATTAAAGTTCCTATCAGCCTATATTTAAGACTAAGAAGTGGCAAAAATGACTGGACAGTCTAACTTTTGACAACACTCTCAGTGGTGCAGCACCACAGGAACAAAAGATATTTATTAAGTGAAACCAACTGCGGAGAACAAAATAACAAAGAAGGGGGGGGAGGTATCTCTATAGCCAAACACATCAGTAGATCATTCTCAAATTATGGAAGGTAAAATACAACTTCTTAGGCAAGAACGCTTAGGCAAGAACACAGATTTTACAGGCTTTGTACTTGTTCAAGAGCACAGGTTCAATCTCTTAGAGTGGACAGCAGAGACAGTGCAATTTCAAATGCCAACCTGCATTAAAAACAGTGACAATCAATAGTGTGCTTAGCATCTGTATTCCAAACTGGTAGGTGCACTAGGCATGCATAACTAATGCACACTGTTGCATACTTGTTTTTCAAAAGACCTTCAACAAGTTGCACTTGACATGCACAAAGGAGCACATTCTTTGTGATAATGCTATTTCTCCCTTTAGTTTTAAATGAAATGTGATGCTCATAATTTAATCTCCACACTAATGTATTGTATGTCAGGGAAAAAAATGACTTAGAGTAAGCATTTTCTTCTTGACTGAGTTAGGTTAGAAAGAGGAATTTAGTTAAAACTACTACACATTTTTGCTCCTTCCTTTTTATTACACTTTGTTACCATGGATTTGTCCTACAAGTATCCCAGTTGATGACATAACAAAAAGAAAAATAGGGCTTTTATAGTTCTAGTTAACTAATAAGTTCTTAACTGTCATTTCTTTGATGCTATAAAACTACATCACCATATTTGGAAGCTGCATTCTTCCCTGATCCAGCTTTCTAGTCCTATTTCCAACTCACCATCTCCCTAGACAAAACCTTTAGCCAACATGCATGTTAGTTGTCAGGTTCAGGTAAAATTAGTAAAGTCATGGGTCCCTTGGAATATACCTAAAATAGTCTTCCTAGCTTTTTCCTAAAATAGAGACCCCAAATCTCATCTGCTCTATTCTTATTAGGGTCCTGTTTATTAAACAACCTGCTCTGCTTTATATCTTAAAGCTTTTCGGCCACCAAGTTGCAGATGCTGCAATGATTCGAACCTGACTTCCCTGACCAGATGACCTCACCAATGTGTCCCAGAGCTCCACCTCTTCAGAGCCCTTCCCCACTAGGGAAAGAGAGAAACAGGCTTGGAGTATGGATTGACCTGCCAACGCCCATGTTCAGTGGGGAAGCAATTACAGAAGCCAGACCTTCCATCTTCTATACCCCGTAATGATCCTGGGTCTATAATCCCAAAGGGATAAGGAATAGGAAAGCTTCCAATGGAGGGGATGGAATGTGGAACTCTGGTGGTGGGAATTGTGTGGAACTGTATGGTCTTATGGTCTTGTATGGTCATTATTAAATCAATAATTTTAAAAAAAATTACCATCTACTGTAGATGACTGATTTTTTAATGTAAAATGCTATGGTTAAATATGAAATAAATAATATAATGAGTAAGAGTTTATTGAAGGATACCTGTTTACTCAGCAGCAATGGTTAAATACAATTCATTGCTAATTAGGTATTTTAAGTCAGTTATTAATAAAATGTTCAGTATTTTAATGGCTCCAATGAAATATATACTAGCACCAGTAAAATGAAAAGCACTGCACAATATCTCTGACACTACTCATAATCAGCATACATTAAAGTATACTTTCTTAATACTTGGACACTTATCGACTGCTTATTATGTAAATCATATAAAAAAGTCAAAAGCAGAAATATATGTGTTCTAAGGTCAAAATATAAGTTTTTCAAATTTCTCCCACTTTAAAATTCAGTATGATAATATTGCTAATAGTCCTTCCCCATAATATTTTTCAGTTTGTTGTAAAGTCAGAACAGAAAGTATCATGAATAACAGTTTAAAGCTAGTTCAATGAATTTTTACTAAGCACAAGTTATCAGTTTCATGTTACTAATAGTATGAGTGAAAAAAATCATACATTTCATAAATTTATTTTTTTTTCTATCATCTGACCTTTATAATCGGTTCAGCAGAAAGAATATGGCCTGTAAATTTTAAAAGCCCATTAAGTTTAAACCAATGTCATTCTAAGTTAAACTGAACTGAACTGAAAAAAAAAGTATGTGGAAGGCAAAATGAGAGAAGGTCTTCAATAAGGCCAACATACCTAACGGTCATCTACAAAGACCCAAGAGCAAGTTATTAAGTTTTTTTAAATATTTTATTTATTCGGTTATTTATTTAGTTATTGTTGTCGTTGTTGGATAGGAGAGAGAGAAATGGAGAGAGGAGGGGACTACAGAGAGGGGGAGAGAAAGATAAGATACTTGCAGACCAGCTTCACTGCTTGTGAAGCGACTCCCCTGCAGGCGGGGAGCCTGGGGCTCGAATCTGGATCTTTAGGCAGGTCCTTGTGCTTTGCTCTCCAAGTGCGCTTGACCGGCTGTGCTACAGCCCGACTCCCATTAAGAATTATTTTTTAGGGAGTCGGGCTGTAGCTAAGCAGATTAAACGCCGGTGGCGCAAAACGAAAGGACCCGCATAAGGATCAGCGTAAGGATCCCGGTTCAAAACCCTGGCTCCTCACCTGCAGTGGAGTCGCTTCACAAGCAGTGAGGGAGGTCTGCAGGTGTCTATCTTTCTCTCCCCCTCCTCTCTCCATTTCTCTCTGTCCTATCCAACAATGATGACATCAACAACTACAACAATAAAAGACAAAGGCAGCAAAAGGGAATAAATGAACTCCAATATTAATTTTTTAACACAGGTAGAACCTGAAATGGAATTGGCGTATCACACCAAAGTAAAAGACTCTGGGGTGGTTGGGTGGGTGGCGAAAATACAGATCCAAGAAGGATTCAGAGGAACTAGTGGGGGTAGTATTGTTATATGGGAAACTGGGGAATGTTATGCATGTACAAACCACTGTTGAATGTAAAACATTAATTCCCCAATAAGAAAAAAAATATTTTTTAACACCTGTCAACCAAAAAATTATTACAGGAAAAAAACATGTTACAGATACAGCTATGGTTATGGCTTCTTTATTCTCTCAAATCTTAACACAGAACTCAGAAAATAACTGATGCTTGAAATTTTTTTGAATGATTAACCTGCCAACTGCCAATATAAATCTAGTGGCCAAGGGTCCTTGATAGCGGATCTTATATACAAAATATCTTGTTGCCTATGGAGTCAGTCAGCCCTCTACGGTCTGTGTTCTCAGGGTAAACACTTTTTAAAGCTTATATGATAGGGCGCAATGCACATCTATCTAATGGAGTGCACACATGACAATTTGCAAGGATCATATTAGGCTCCTGCCCCCCCCATCTGTAGGGGGAAGCTTTTCCCAAATGGTGAGGCAGTGTTGCAGGTGTCCCTTTTTCTTCTTTTTTTCTCCCTATGTCCCCCTTCCCTCTCAATTTCTCTCTACCTCTGTCCACAAACTTTCTCCTGTTTCTCCAAACTGTTTTCCTTTTGTTTCCAAACATGTTTTTACTCCCGGTATTTACTCCACTCTCATTTTCACTCCTAACAGAAGGTAGGTAACCATTCCTTCAAAACGTAATTCTGCGCAAGGACCAGCAGAAGGATCCTGGTTCTAGCCCTGGCTCCCCACCTACAGGGGAGTTGCTTCACAAGCAGTGAAGCAGTTCTGCAGGTGTCTATCTTTCTCTCCCCCTCTCTGTCTCCCCTCCTCTCTCGATTTCTCTCTGTTCTATCCAACAGTGACATCAACAACAATAATAATAACCATCACAAGGCTAAAACAACAAGGGCAACAAAAGGGGAAAAATAGCCTCCAGGAGCAGTGGATTGATTCATGGTACAGGCACGGAGCCCCAGCAATAACCCTCGAGGCAAAACAAAATAAAACTGTAATTCTAACAACCATGCTCAATACCAATCATATGTTTGCATCTCTTTTATCCAAAAAGGGCTATGAATTTTTTGAGAGGAATTATTTGGATACGATACCTTTTTAATCTTCAGAGTTATCATAAAGACATAGTAAGTAATCATTAAGTGTTTAACTGAACAGTGGTACTCCATAATTTAACACATGTAGGTGGCTTTGATGATTTTTACTTGTGAATAGATCAGATGTTGTCTGAGGACAAAAATGTCAATTGTAGTCATTTATCTTGGTCACCTCAAAACTTAGTGATATTCAATTCCTATTAGGTATTTGGCAAACTTTTATTAAATGAAAAAACATTCATGAGCAGAAAATTAATACATTGGTATATGGTGATTGTACAGTTTATTAAATATTAGTAAGTAATTCTCTCAGGAAGCATCTTACATTAGTAGCTAATATATACAATTGATTATGAGAAAATAGCAACAGAACAGAAACTTTAGTAGTAGTTATGATAACTTTTGCATCAGCATTTTAAACTAATATTTTTTTCCTTTTATCTATCTATATTTATTTATTAACAGAGCACTGATCACCTCTGGCTTATGGTGGTACAGGGAGTAAATCTGGAATTTTGAAGCCACAGGCATGAGAGGTTCTTTGCATAACCATTATGCTATGTCCCTTGTTCTAATTTTTCTTTCCTTTCTTTCTTTTTTTTAATCTTTATTTATTGAATAGAGATATCCAGAAATCGAGAGGGATGGGGTGATAGAGAAGGAAAGAGACAGAAAGAGTCACCTGCAGACCTGCTTCACTACTCACAAAGCTTTCCCCTTGCATGAGACAACAAAGAAAAAAGCTAAATCTTGCTCTCACCAAGTGTTAGTGACTTAGTCAAGTAATTCACTATGTGGTAGTAATAGAATACACTCAGAAAATGTTCTAACATCAACAACAAAAAGATCCTATATTAAGATAGAAGAAAATAATTAAAAGATTAACTCTGTTCAATTATGATTCAATGAACTAATACTTTCTAACTATCCAGTAGAGCTATAACCTCTGTGGTAAAAAAAAAATCTAACAATACTATAATAGTGCCTGTTTCTCCCCAATTTCTCCTCATAAATAATTATAACAGTACCAGCTAAAATAACTCTATCTGGTGTATTTCTTCTAGGTAATTTGTTGATTCTCTCTGAGGCACATTTACGTAGCCTCAAAGCTTTTCACTAAGAAAAGTTAAAGAGTAATTTACCAATATCCATTATAAAGTTATCAAAGTCTATATTATTGAAATGAGTATTAACATTTTCCAACAGAATAGAATTAAGCCTAAATAAGTTGCCTTTTTTAAATTTTTAATTATGTATAGGAGTAAGTAGTATTTTCCTGCCTGATAAAATACTTTGTAAATAGCAGGAAGTCTCCTTTAGAAGTATTTAACCTATCCATAGGGTCTACTTAAACTTGCCTATGTGCTCTTAATGTTTACATACACACAGAGACACACTGCTACCACTATTATCACAACAGACCAGGTGTATCACTGGGGCAAGTTAACTGATAGCTAATTATCTGTTTCTTCCTCTAAAACTGGGATGATATATATCACAGGATTCATAAACATGCTGTGCCTAGTATAACAAATTATATTGTTAAAGGCTCCCAATATAATATCCATTTGTTCTTTCCATTATTCTTTCTTGACGCAATATAAATAACCATCAAGAAATTCAAATTTATTTTTGATCTACTCACCTGTTTATGTAATGAATCAAAATTTATGCCTGAGTTTAAAATTGCTTTCTTTGTTGAGAACACAAAACACATGAATTTAAAATCCAGTGATTGAGAGAAAAGTTTTGATGTGTTACTGTCCTGACTTTATCAACCCAAAGAGTTATTACAAAGCACGCACATTTAAAAAATTGTTGCTGTATATATGCATCCATGGATATATCAGTAATTTAATTCATTCTATTTAATTTTAAAGCTCTTTTTACTTAAAATTTACTTTAAAAAGCACCTAAATTTAATTTACAGTGTCTTTTAAGTAATTATCAGAGCTGAATTAAGAAGAGTATAAACCTAATAAGGGTTTAAGCCAGTCCCTATAGCATATTTAATTTGATCTCCGTTCTTTATTGAATTTTACAAGTTCTACATTAGGACTTATGTAACTCATAGACATGAAAACTAAATATTCAGACCATCTCAATAAATATTACCCTCACTGTGAATCATATTTTGTAAGCTTTAATAGTGTTTTAGATGAATATATTATTTTACAAAATCTGAAATCACACCCTTCTTTGCATTTCTACATTTGACCTAGATGCTGTTCTCTTTTCTCCATTTTACTCTCTATACCATAAGGAAGCTGCTAACCTAGACTGTATTTTGCATTAATTCAGAGACTTCTGGCACTCCAGGGAACTGCTTTTCAGTCCTGCTTAAGGTCAGACAGCTGAAGAAAAGCCAATACCCCACAATGAAATTTCAAACATCCTGGGAATTCACTTCAACTCAGTGGGATCAATTTGGGGATTCTGACAAAAGAGGTCCCATGAGATCTATTTATACCAAGACCAAGTCACCTTTCAGTTCCTAATCTTTCAGATTGTTTGAACAGAGAGGGAGAGAATGTGAAAGAAAGGGACTAGAGGGCAGGATAAGATAGAGAGCTAGAGGCATATGAAAAGGAGAAGAGAGGGGAGAGTAAGTCCAAGCACATACATGCAGAATTAATTTCTGTGTTTAGTGGGAATGTGGGTATATCAACAATTCAAATGTAGCAAGTTAAGAGCAGATATATGTTACTAGCTTCAGCTCCTGTAATAGTAAAACTTTATCAATACGGTGAGCCAGGTAGCTAGCTCACTTGGGTAGTGCTTGCTTTGTCATGTGCATTATCCAGGTTTAAGCCTGGCATCCATCTTACAGAAGGGAGTTTCAGTGCTGTCCGTCCCCTCTCTCCCTCTCTCTCTCTCTCCCTCTCTCTCTCTCTCTCTCTCTCTCTCTCTCTCTCTCTCTCTCCCCTACCCATCCTGCTTCTGAAAATATCAGCCTAGAATAGTGAATCTCCACTGATGACAAAACAAACAACAACACAAAAAATTCACTCTTCATAGTAATATATGGCTGAAAATTCTAGAGAAGTTAATATAACCTTCTGAGACATAAGAGCAGAATTATGATAAATTTAATAATTCAAACGCAAGCTTCTAAAGTCATCATGCCACCTTCAAATCTTTTTTTCAACAGCTATGCCACCATAGAGACGATAACTGTCATCAAAAAGTTGCTGTAAGGTTTAAATAAGACACTTCCCACACAAAGAAACAAAAGAACAGAAAATGTAAATACTTATGTACTGTATAGCCAAAGTCACAGAGTAATTAATACTATATGTATTCATATTGAATATGTATTCATATTCAATATTCAATATTCATAAAATAAATTAATTTTCAACAAGGTGATACATAGGAAAGGAAACGCAGAAACACAAATTATGGAAATAGGCAACTTCAAAGTATAAAAAACTAAGGAAGAATGTGTTGGAGATGTTCAAGCAAAGAATGGTAAGACAGTTTAAGAAAGGATTTCTTAGATGTCGCTATGTAAATGTATGTAAGTTGTCTGTATAATGCTTGTTTTTTATATATAATTTATTTGTTTTATTTTTGAAAGAGATGCAGAGAGAGAGAAACACCAGGGCACTACTCAGCTCTGGTTTATGGTGGTGCAGAGGATTGAACCTGGGACTCTGGAGCCTCAAGCAGAAAGTCTGTTTGCATAACATTTATGCTATCTCCCCCATCCTGTATAATACTTCTATACCTATTTATACAGACAAAATGCTTTATGTTTTGTTAAATGATGTCATTTCTCTCTTGTAACTTTCAATCTTTCTTACAACGTTTTTTGTTTTTCTCATCCTTCCTATCATATATGTCTTGAGGTCCTTGAACTTGATGATTTTGTTCAAGGACTCTTGTTGCTATAGTTTAGGTATGTTATTAAATGAACTACATTTCTCTAAAAGACAACTACTGGATGGTACTGATCATATGTGCAGTATAAAGAACTGAAACACATGAGCTTCTTTTTAAAAAATACCAAACTCTCATGAAGATATTGTGAAAACTATAGTGGTTGTTGATGAGGGGAAGGAAGAAAGTGGAGTCACAGAACTGTGGCAGTGGTTGCAGTATAAATATATGCCCCTCAACCTTATGATCTTGTAAGCTATTATTAAATCACTAATAAAACAATAATTAAAAAATTAATATGTAAAAAATGTCCATACTACTCCTTTTCCCATTTAAAATAAATAAATAAATTTTATTGACAACAGTAAGCAGTAATTGTTACTTCTGTAACAAAAAGCCTCACTGTTACTTCAGTAAATAGTAACATATACTAGATTAAAATAATTACTGTTACACAGAATTTTTAATATTTATTTATTCCCTTTTGCAGCCCTTGTTGTTTTATTGTTGTAGTTATTATTATTGTTGTTGTTGTTGATATCGTTATTGTTGGATAGGACAGAAAGAAATGGAAAGAGGAGGGGAAGACAGAGAGAGGGTTGGAAAGACAGACACCTGCAGACCTGCTTCACCACTTGTGAAGAGACTTCACTGCAGGTGGGGATCTGGGGGCTCAAACCAGGATCATAAAACAGGTCCTTGCCCTTTGCTGCCACCTGTCCTTAACCTGCTGCGCTACTGCCCGACACCTTGTTACACAGAATTTAAAGCAATAAGCTAGCCAACCTAGGGTATTATTATCTTCTGCAGACAATATTCTAATATGTAAAACTATAGAAATCTAAAGCAAACTTAACAATATTCACTGACCCAAGTTACTACAAGCAATTTTCATAACGGCAAAGCAAACATATTTACCTCACAATTAAATTCATTACCACTAATTTACTTTTCTGTTAGATAAAAAATTGCATTTGTTGGGAGACAAGCGGTAGTGCAGCGGTTAAGCGCAGGTGGCGCAAAATGCAAGGACCAGCCTAAAGATCCCAGTTCGAGCCCCCGGGTCCCCACCTGCAGGGGAGTCACTTCACAAGTAGTGAAGCAGTTCTGCAGGTGTCTGTCTTTCTCTCCCCCCCTCTGTCTTCCCCTCCTCTCTCCATTTCTCTGTATCCTATCCAACACAACAACATCAATAACTACAACAATAAAAACAAACAAGGGCAACCAAAAAAAGGAATAAATAAATATTTTTTTTAAATTGCATTTGTGAATTTTTTAACTAAATTTTATTCATCTCTCCTAGAAAAGTCTTCTAAGATGCATCTTTTCAAATAAATTCCACTTTATAATGCTCATACAATAACTGACAGTGATTTTTTATAGCAGTAATCATTGAAAGAAAATACCTCTATCAAGTGAAAAAGATCCTATTCAGCAATTTGAACAACACAAAAGGACTTTTATTATATAAAACAAAAAAAAAATCCCTCTCTAAATGGACTCACTGCATTGATTTTTTTTTTTTCTGTTTGTTTTGAATTATACACATCCACATATACCAAATCAATTTTATGAGTCAGGCTCTTACCAAATTTATAGTTGAAAAAATCCTTTATAAAAGCAAGAACAATATTTTGTTCAGTTTTTAAAAAATCATGTGTGCTTGGGGGAGCAATTACAGAAGCCAGGCCTTCTACCTTCTGCATCCCATAGTGACCCTGGGTCCATACTCCCAGAGGGGGTAAAGAATAGAAAAGCTATGAGGGAGGAAATGGGATATGGAGTTTTGGTGGTGGAAATTGTGTGGAGTTGTACCCCTCTTATCCTACAGTTTTTGTCAGTGCTTCTTTTTTATAAATAAAAATTTAAAAAAATCATGTGTGCTCTAAAATTACATTTAGGAAATCATTCAATGTACTATGAAAACCGATCTTGTTTTAAAATCAAAGGTCTTACTTAATTCTGCGAAGTGTTCAAAAACTAAGTGTTTAACTCCAGGGAATCAAGATATCAAAATATATTATATATATTAAATGTATATTCATGACCCAGTGTTATGAAAATTCTGTACCAAACATTTTAAATTGTGCTGATATGAAATACTATTTTCTAACAAAACCAAGCCTTTAAAATGGTTATGAAACTGAACTGTTTACTTACTTTTTGGATTCTAGCTTTCTTTTTTATTTTTTAAAAATGTTTATTTATTTACTCCCTTTTATTGCCCTTGTTGTTTTATTGTTGTAGTTATTATTGTTGTTGTTATTGATGTCGTCGTTACTGAATAGGACAGAAAGAAATGGAGAGAGATGGGGAAGGCAGAGAGGGGGAGAGAAAGACACCTGCAGACCTGCTTCAGCGCAACCCCCCCCCCCCGCAGGTGGGGAGCCGGGGGCTGGAACCCGGATCCTCATGTTGGTCCTTACATTTTGTGCCATGTGCGCTTAACCCTATGTGCTGCCACCTGATTTCCCATTAGCTTTCTTTTTTTCTGTCTCCCACTCCAAGCCTTTCATTAGTACATTAAAAACCAACTTATTGGGGAATGAACAGTGGTGTACTGGAACCTAAGGTAGTGTGCAGGTCCTGGTGCACAATGGTAGAAGACCTAGGTAGGAGTTTCAGAGTATTTTACAGAAAACAGAAATTTTACATACGTACCAACAACTATACTTACCATTGACTGTAAATCATTAATTCCCCAATAAAAAATGTGATATAAGAAGACAGAAGTCTAACGGAGTTCAGCAACTCTCATACCATATATATACACAATCAGAATAAAAACTAGTCAGTCATGCCATTAACTTTTATTTGATATAGCCTCCAATAGTAAAATTCAAAAATATTTAAATGTATCTCAAACTTTTGATTTTTTTAAATAATGGTGTATAGTTCATGTATTTATAGGTAAACATTTCTATTTTTCAAAGGTAATCAAGAATCCTAGACCTTAGACTTAGATACCCTTCTCACCTACTTCCTATTACAGTTCTCTCCCTCAAAAAATAATAAAAATAAAAATAAAAATCCTAGACCTATCTAATACAAATAGAATAAAGACCAAAGATTTTTAAAAATTTTCTGTAAAGAGTTCACTGTTTCTTCAATGGACTGATTTAGAGGTAAAAAGGCTTTCATATTTCACCTTGATTTGTATCTTTAAATGAAAGGCAGAAAAATAAATAAATAAATGAGAGAGGAAAGAATTTTGATTCATTAATTAATATGCACATTATATACTTTACAGGTTTTATTATTTTTTTCAAAGGCATTGAGCTTCTCAAGGGAGAATATTTCATAGAAACAAATTACAATCTTATTATTAAAACTGTCAATTTATCACAGTGGTTACATTATATATATATTCATATATCAGAATTTTAATCAACTTTAAGTTCTAATCCTTCATGACACTGAGGGATGAGGTATCCAAACTTTCCCACAAATTCTTTTATTTATCAAAGAGAAGAATTATATATAAACTTAATCCCATAAGACAGAAACAAGAAAGTAAGCTATATGAGAATTTTTTGAATAAATCTCATATAAGCAAGGTGACAGTATAAGCTGTTACCTTACTGATTTAATATTATTAATATTATGAAATACTCTTAATTTTAAAGTATGTATATGTATGTATAAATTACTACCATTTTTGCAACCATTCTTTTATTTACAACATCTCACAGCTGTTCCCTTCAAATCTTGTGATTTCATTGAGAATAAGAGGCCAGAAATATATATAACTAAATTTAAATGCCAGAGAATTTGAAAGAAAATTCAGGTAGAAACCTGGAGATGATTGATCCAGTACAGTAAAACCCAGCCATGTGAGACCCTAGATTCAAGTTTCAGCATCATTTAGGTATAACCATGTCTGACACCAGAGAAGTTCCATGAATGGTGAAGTAGTTCTATACTGACTTCTTTCTATGTCATCCTATTTTATCTTTTTCTAAAAAAACAAAAAGAGTGGATAAAAAAAGTTTGGGTCCAGTGGGGTAGTCCTGAAATTCCCAAACAGACATGAAGGGCCTAGACCTCTAATAGGTCCCTCTCTCCATTGTTACTGGTCATCTCTATCAGGAACAACACAATAGACCCCTTTGTGGGTCCCCATAGGACCTTTGTCTCAACATGGATCAACAACAGTAGAGAATGTTCCATCCTTCAAAGGGAGTCTGGACAACATACTCTATGTTCCACCTGAGGAAGATGGGTCCTGAGATTGGGGCAGTTTGAAATGTTCCTACTCATGACCACAGAATGTGAGGTCAGATCTACAAGGATGCAGAGGTCACATAGGCTCTGAAGCTGAATATAGGCCCCAGATCAGATCAAATAGATGGTGTTTACAGTCAACAATATTTATACACTTCTCCTATATTTTGGGAGCTACTCTCTTCCCTGTCCAGCTTTCTGGTCCTTTTCCAGCCGTAACATCATCTCCTCAGAGATGATGGATCCTCCTCAATAATGTGGATCCATCTGCATATTAGCTGTCAGGCTCAGAATAAAAAACCTAGTATAGTCATGGGCCCTTTGGAATATAACTAAAATAAGCCTACTAGCTATCTACAATACAGAGACCACCCCCCCAAATATCCATCTGCACTAATCCAGCCTTTAGGTTCATGATTAGTCAACAATTTGTTTGGCTTTATATGTTAACTCTTCCCTCAGCCACCAGATTTCAGATGCTACCATGATGCCAACTGGACTTTCCTTGGCAGACGACCCACCAATGTGTCCTAGAGCCCCACTTCCCAGGAACCCTACCCCACTAGGGAAAGAGAGAGACAGGTTGGAAGTATGGATTGACCTGCCAATGCCCATGTTCAGTAGAGAAGCAACTATAGAAGCCAGACCTTCCACCTTCTGCACACCATAATGGCCCTGGGTCCATACTCCCAGAGGAATAAAGAATAGGGAAGCTATCAGGGGAAGGGATGGGCCATACACAGAGTTCTGATTGTGGGAATTGTGTGGAGTTGTATCCCTCTTATCCTATGGTTTTTTATCAGTGTTTCCTTTTATAAATTAAAAAAAAAAAAACTCTAATGGATGTGGGTATGAATTGATCTGTCAATATCCATTGAAGAAGCCAAAACTCCCACCTTCTGCACCTCAAAAAGAATTTTCTATACTCGGGGGTGCGGGGTGTTAGGGAGAAGATGACCAGAGGGCTATGAACTCTAATTCTACCAAGACCCAAAGAGAGAAATGGTAACAAGGAAAGACAAATATATGCTAATATAGGGAATAGTTACAGAAATAATAGTTGACCCATATCTGCAATCTTAGGAGAACTGCTGTAGCTTCCAATGAAGGGAATAGAGATAAAGAACTCTGATGATGAGAATAGTGAATCCTGTTATCTTGGATTTTGTAAATCAATATTAAGTCACTAATAAAATAAAAACTCTAATGGTTGTCACTCCCTGTCAAAGAGCAAACCAGAAGGGCTTTACAGACCTCATCAGTAAGATACAAATATTGTCACCTTGATAAAATATGTCCTAGAGGTCTCTTTTTGTTTTTCATTTTTTAAATTTATTTATTGGATAGAGACAGTCAGAAATCGAGAGGGAAGGGAGGGATAGAGAGGGAGAGAGACAGAGAGACACCTGCAACACTGCTTCACCACTTGCAAAGCTTTCCCCCTGCAGGTGGGGACTGGGGGCTCGAACCTAGGTCCTTGTGCACTGTAATATGTGCGCTCAACCAGGTGCACCACCACCTGGCCTGCCCTAGAGGTCTCTTAAAGAGTAACTAGAAGAGCAAAACAGAAGAGCATTTTAGAAATATATTTCTAAAATCTTTTTCCAAACATACCTGACTTTGAAACTTTAACACACAGTACTATGTCATTCAAAATGTATATTTTACATCAAATGCATTAAACTCCTACAGATAATTGCAATCTAGATTTGTCAACATATATGAATTATGCAAGAAACTCCTATAGATAATTGCAACTTAGTTTTTGCCAAAATACATATGAATCGTGTGAAAAAAATCTTTGATCATCACTGCATCTCACACATGGGAAAAGAATTTAAAAACTGAATGTGTAACAAGAGTTTAGAATCGATCTAACAAAGCAAGAAGCATTCTCCAGCACATCTCTCAAACCTAGGGAAAAGTCACTTGCCACCAGCACAGCAATTCCATCACAAACAGTAGGCCTGCCATGGAGCATTAATGTTTCATAGTGTCAGTGATTAATGTCATACTCAAATCAACATTGTCACAGGTGAGGCAAAATTTTCTTAAATCCCCTGGGGCTTATAGCTTGCTCAACCCTGCAATGATGTTTTTTTTTTTAAATCTTGAATAACCCCTGGATAATTCCCTGTTCATACAAAAGTCTCCCCAACTCAATTGAAAATCGTCTTTAATGGCTTCCAAGGGGAGCAGAACTCTTTAGTTTGATGTTTCCCAAGATAGGGAGAAAACTCTAACAATGGGATAACTAAACACTAAGCATAGTAAAATGATTAGGAAACTTATTTTATAAATAAATCAGAGCTTCAGGCTTTGCTGAAAGATATTCTCAGTATTCACAATTCAAACTGCAAGCTCTTCAACAAATAAACATATAAGGTGAGAGATTAGAAAATCCTCAATACTTTTCTAAAATTATTTTTATTTTTATTTTTTTTGCCACCAGGGTTATCATGGGGTCTCAGTGCCTAAACTACAAATCCACTGCTCCTGGCAGTCATTTTTTGTGTGTGTGTCCTCATTCCTCCATTTTACTTTATAGAACAGAGAGAAATTGAGAGTGGAGGGGAGACAGAGGGAGAGAGAAACATAGATATCTGAAGAGCTGCTTCACAGCTCATGAAGCATTCCCCCAACAGGTGGGGAGGAGAGGCGTGAATCTGGGGCCAAAAGCATGGTGGTATGTGTGCTTAATTTGGTGTCCCACTTCCTGGCCCCCTAAAATTAACTTTCAAGATAAGATCTTTAAGACTACTTTTCCTTATAAAAAACCAGCAATACTAGAGAGGAAACCAATGCATGCTCATGATTTCTTATAAAAATTGTGATAGCTTATGGGGCCAGGCAGTAGCACAGCAGGTTAAGTGCACATGGCGCAAAGCCCAAGGACCCGCACAAGGTTCCCATTTTGAGCCAGGGTTCCCCACCTGCAGGGGGGTCGCCTCACAATTGGTGAAGCAGGTTTACAGGTATCTTTCTCTCCACTCCTGTCTTCCCCTCCTCTCTCCATTTCCCTCTTTCCTATCCAATAACAATGACAGCAATAACAATAATAATAATGACCACAACGATAAACAACAATGGCAACAAAAGGGAAAAAATGGCCTCCAGGAGCAGTGGATATGTAGTGCAGGCACCAAGCCCCCCAGCAATAACCCTGGAGGCAAAAATAAAATAAAAATAAATAAAAATCTTGATAGCTTCACCTTGTATCATACATAATTTATAGATTTAAATTTTAAAATCCTTGCTATGATCAATTCGTAGTATGGATTTTTAAGTGTCTTGTGTTGATTTATTTAGTCAATTTAAAATCCATTCCAGCACTACGTATTCCTTTCTCTTTAGTGTTGAAAAAAAAATTATGGTCCAAAAAATACCCTTTCCTTCTCCGACCATGTGCTGTGTTTTCTAACTACCAAAATGACACCTACTGCCACTGATAACTTAAGTTTGAGACCTTCTCCCTCATTCCTGAGGAGGCCTGTTTATTTCCTCTTGTTACTAAAGAAATAAGAGTCACCAGGACAGTTTAGGGTCTTTGATGTCAATACAGGGTCTCCCTACCCTTGCTCCAACCTCTGTGGGGTAACATCATTGGAAACTTAAAATGTCATAGTTATAAACTGGTGAGTGTTTAGGGGATTTTCTTTAAAAGTTATTGTTGCTTTAACTTTGACCTGGAAGTGATATGCCTTAGCTGCTAATTTCTCAATTTGGTGCCAGTCATCCATGAGTATAGCTGGGAATCTCTCCCTCAACTGTTTTCGACCCATGAGCCATACGTGTCTGTACTCACTTATGGATGGGTGAGTTTTGAAAGAAATTCTGTTTGTATTTTGTTGAGTTTTCAGGTGATTTCCATTGTTTTTTCTAGTTGACTCAGGAAAGCAAAGGAAGTCTGCAGTTACTCAATAGCCAGGATTCCAGAAGTACTTTTAATAGTCATTTTGAAAATGAACTTTTTAAATGAACATGTGATGAGTATGATTACAGTTCAAGCTTTCTTATTTGGAAGCTAACACTTTCAGTAATTTATTTTCCAACTGATGGTGATATTCTGAACCCAAATTAATATTTTCTACATAATATTTTTCATTTGAAGCATGGTCAATTTTATAAGTTTTATATATTTGTCAAAATATCTCAATAGAGCTATATCTTAATTATAAAAACACACAGCTAATGTATTTAAATTGTGCTGTTGCACTACCCAAAATAATACAGTGATTCTTTGAATACAGTGGTTTTTTTAAAAAAAAAAAAAAACCTATCTTAAAGATGTTTTAGTAAGAGGTTAGGAATTTCTACTTAAATTTCAATATACAGATATTTTATTTTCTATGTTGTTCTGAGAGGACTGAGAAGGAACAATATGATCTGAGTAAAAATGCTAACAAATACTTCAAGGAGACAGTATTTATGTTCATTCTGGATACCATGCAAAAATGCCGTAAATTTGGTAGCTTACAGGAAATAGTGATAATGATGATTGTTATTTTTTTTACAACTATGAAGGCAAGGAAATCAAAGTTGACAATTTTAGACAGATTTTCTTTCCAGTGAACTCTTATTTATAATTATACTAATTCCATTCATGAGTGTTTCCCATCATGACTTATCACTTCCAAAGGCTCCACCTACTTCCATCACTGAAGACATCAGGTTTCAACAAATAAAATTAAACTTCTTCAAGGAAGTTTATCTACGCCGATGACATCTGCTGTGCAACTCAGGCATCCAAGTTCAACATCCTCGAGGAAACACTCACGAAAGACATGTCTCTGATATCTGATTACTGTAAAAAATGGCGACTAATCCCTAGCACTGCAAAAACGGTATCATCTGTTTTCCATCTACACCATGCCTCGGCCTCGCGTGAGCTTAATGTGCAGCTTGGCGATACGAGAATCCGGCATGAAGCCCAGCCAGTCTATCTTGGCGTTACTCTCGATCGCACTCTGTCATTTCACGAACATCTCATAAAAACTGCAGCAAAGGTGGGCGCGAGGAATAACATCATTGCAAGACTGGCCAGCTCCTCATGGGGAGCGAGCGCTTCCACACTACGATCATCCTCTCTGGCATTATGCTATTCCACTGCAGAATACTGTGCCCCAGTATGGTTCCGTAGCCCCCATGTCCACTTGGTCGATTCCAAATTATATTCCTCCATGAGGATAATTTCTGGAACCATCCATTCCACCCCGGTTCCATGGCTGCCAGTTCTCAGCAACATCGCCCCGCCAGATATTCGTCGGGATGCAGCATCATCTAAGTTCATTTCCCACGTCTACGCTCGACCGGACCTGCCAATATATGTAGATATATTCGCCCACCCTGTTCAACGCTTGACGTCTCGTCACCCAATCTGGTCCCCTACGCCTACACTGAACTTCTCTGTTCCAGTCTCTTGGAAACAGAGCTGGCAGTCAGCTGAGGTAAAGAACAAACACCTCATCACAGATCCCTGCAAGCGTCAACCCAGCTTTGACCTAGCACGTTATGACTGGGCTCTCCTCAATGGCTATCGAACAGGCCATGGCCAGTGCACCGCTATGTTCCACCGCTGGGGAGCCAGAGACAACCCGAACTGCCCCTGCGGCTACAGACAGACTATGACCCACATAGTCAACGACTGCCACCTCTCCAGATTCAAAGGAGGTCTCAAAACTTTACATCAGGCTCAACCTGATGCTGTTGACTGGCTACAGAAGGAGGGCAAACGCTAGAAGAAGAAGAACAAATAAAACAAAGGGGACACACAACCAATTAAATTATAACATTTACCCTAGAGAGGAGTCTTGAAAAATAAATGCCTGGTTAGGTATTCAAAAAGCTTGACTGTATAGAGAATTCTAGGTAAAAGGACTTGAAGAAAAATAATGAAGGAGAAATCAGAATATAGGACTTCTTCATAGGGTTGATGAGTACTCCAAGGAATGGACAAGAGATAAAAATGTTTGTCCAGCCAGAACACGAAAGACTATTTTTTTTCCTGCTTAAGGAAGTAAAATGATTTCCCTGACTCTGATTTCCTTATTTATTATCTTTAGCACATCATTTTCAACTTTGCTAACTTGTGGTTGTAAAATGGCTGGAAATAGAGGTGAAACCAATTGCCCTTTTCACCTAGTGGTGGAGTCAAGGTCATTTACTCAAATTATCAACCTTACTGCTGAGCCTGTCTGAACATCTTACAATCAGCCACAGATCTTACACTAGTCAATTTAGACAGATTTGATATCCATTGTTATAAACAAACAGATCCCAGACTTAAGCTGGCCTAGGATCAATCCTACTTAAATCTTAGGACACTACAATGGGAGAGCTTTGAGAAAAGCCAACATGGGGAATGGATTATGAGTAGACAACTTGTTGTCTCTAAATCTACTTTGTAAATATGCCACATTTCAAAGAGGCTTATTGTTATTTTAAAAGTAGATGATCCAATATAAATGAACTTTTACAATGGAAAATGGCTTATTTCTTAAGTACCAGATAACTAAGAAATTAGTATTTCTTATTAACATATCCTGGAGATATTCTCCTTTTCACTTCATTATAAACTCATGCCAATTCTTAGGAATCTACACTTAGTGACATAAATTACCTTTTTGTATGAGAGAGATCACTACTTCAGGATACTAAGCATCAATTGCTATTGCTTAAGAAATGACTGTGTATAACAGCTCTCAAATTATAGTAAATTCAAATTCTTAATTCATCACAATATAATAAGTTACTCTGATTTATTTGTATTTAGTACTTTGCTCTTACTACAGCATTTTTTCAAGAAATTAAATATTGGCTCCTTTATTCTTTTTTCTTGAAAATAATAATATTATTATTATTTATTCCTAATGGGGGCCCCCACTGCACTAGATGACTTTTTTCAGAGAGTCAAAGAACAGAGATAGGGAAAGACACCACAGCACTGAGGTATTCTCCATTGTAGTGGGAGTCAGCCTTGAACCTACATCATACACATAGCAAAACCATGCACTATTCCCATGAGCTACTTTTCT
Organism: Erinaceus europaeus; assembly: GCF_950295315.1. Classification (NCBI taxonomy): domain Eukaryota; kingdom Metazoa; phylum Chordata; class Mammalia; order Eulipotyphla; family Erinaceidae; genus Erinaceus; species Erinaceus europaeus. The sequence goes on along the minus strand of NC_080169.1, from coordinate 65,458,402 downwards.
GGCCCTTAAAAAAAAAAAAAAAAAAACTATTTCACTGGTAATTTCTTTTTTTTTTTTTCCTCCTCCAGGGTTATTGCTGGGCTCGGTGCCTGCACCATGAATCCACTGCTCCTGGAGGCCATTTTTTTCGCCCTTTTGTTGCCCTTGTTGTAGCTTCGTTGTGGTTATTATTATTGCCCTTGTTGACGCAATTCGTTGTTGGATAGGACAGAGAGAAATGGAGAGAGGAGGGGAAGACAGAGAAGGGGAGAGAAAGATAGACACCTGCAGACCTGCTTCACTGCCTGTGAAGCGACTCCCCTGCAGGTGGGGAGCCGGGGGCTCGAACCGGGATCCTTAAGCCGGTTCCTGCGCTTTGCGCCACATGCGCTTAACCCTCTGCGCCACCGCCCGACCCCCTTCACTGGTAATTTCAAGTACTAGTCATTTGAAATTTTTCTTTTGTTATTATTTTCTCCAAAGGCTATGAACAATTTTAAAAGTACGAATTATACAAAAATACCTTGGGACTTGGTTTATATTATTTATAATAACTTTTTCTAAACATTTTCAAATGTTGAGTCTATAGCACATATTTATCTATGTAATTAAATAACTGAAGCCAGAAGTAATAATAAACCATTATAAGTAACAAAGCAGCAAATACATCTGTCTGAATTTAAAGTCTCAACTAAAGATCAGGAGGAAATGAAGATGAAATTTTCATCTCTTATATGTCCAATATTTCTAGTCACTGTCATGATGTACTGAGGTTATTGAATAATAGTAAAGTAAAAAAATGCAACATTCTTCTGAATCTGCATAATTTCCACAGTGAAAAGACTTCTATAGAAAAATTCTATAGAAACACATAAAAAAAACTTCTATAGGAAAACATAAAAATTGTCAGTAAAAGTACATGTTTGAAATTTAGCTTTAAAAATTAAAGGGGCATAATAGAACCATTTGAGATGTTGGAAATTAAGCCTTGGTAGGAGTTGAGTGGCATTGCTCTAAGTATCTATCATAACACAATGATTTTCACACTTAATATTCATACATTTCATTTTATGTACATTAAATATCAAAATAAGTAGATATACACATATGTATAATCAAAAACATATAGTATTCTATTATTGTGATGCTGCATTTTCTTTCCTGTGCGCAAAAGAATGAACTTAGGGCTTCAGATGCATTTTATAACTAAGTGACTTCTTAGACTCATTTTTTCATTGGTTTTCTTGACAACTCAATTTGATGAGCAGCTTCACCCTCCCCCTGACTCTACTGTGGGAATCTTTCTATCTGACTTGAAAATAAAACACCAAAAACTAATGCCACTAAAAAATTATTCATTTAAATTTTAATTTACCAACAAAGAAATAAAAATTATAGTTTTGCTTCCATACATGCTAAATAGAAGGTCATTCCAAAGTGAATTATGTATCATTAAGGACTTAAAAATCCCACATCGTCTCCTTCACCTCATTCTGCCTCAGCAATTTAATTTGGTTAATTACTATTCTGTTTTTACAAAAGTGAATAGAAGGCAAACAAAACAAATTACCAATCAGAATAAATCCCTGAATACTCCGCATTTTATAGAATTGAATTTCATAGGGGGCTAAAAATAGTAGTATGTGTATGTAATTGTGTGAAAGAGAAATTCATAAATTAAACTTTACCATTGGAGATCCTCAGTCAAATAACCTACCAGAAAACACTAAGATGTTATTGGACAGGAAAAAAAAAAACTAAGTACTGAAATAATCTGAATCAATTAGTTATTAAAAATTTGAAGCAAAATTTTTTATTTTTATTAATTTATTTACTTTTGGGGTGTCTAATTTAAACCCAAGGCCCAATACCTGCAAAGCATGATCTCTACATTTCAAGGATTTAAATAATTCACCCACAACATGTGCTAAGAATTCATTAGGAATAATATCAGTGTTGAATGTGGTAGCAACAATTCTAACAAAATTATTACACTCTGAGAGGATTCTGTTTCACTCCAAATTCTAAGTAACATGACACTATATTGTTTTTTATATCTATGTTTGTGACAGATGCTACTAATATATATTACACAGAGGAGTAAATCCTCTGTCAATTTCAATTAAAAATCACTTATTCTTCCCTTCTTTTATGAAATCTAGTGTGGTATCTTACATAAGACACTGCAGTGAAGCAAATCAGCTCTACGTAGTTCTGTTCCTCAAAGGGACTTACAAAGAATAATCAGTAAGAGGCAGAATTCTGGCACCAACCCCACATCAGTCAATATTTTACCACCTGCCATATACATTACCCTTTCTTGACACTGAATACACAAACTCAGTGCCAGTAACCTAGTTTCAAGGAAAATGCATATGCATTGTAGAACAATTTCCATTTACAACTGGAAATTCAATCTACTAAAGTAAATCATGGTCCTTGTTTGGATTCAAAGTCAATATGATCATACCTATATATGAACACAAAGTTATAGCGATGATATCATAATAAAAATGAAATTAAAGAGAGTATGAATTCTTTTTTAAAAATATTTTTTTTATTTTCCCTTTTGTTGCCCGTGTTGCTTTTTATTGTTGCTGAAGTTATTGCTGTTGTTATTACTGATGTCATCATTGTTAGATAGGACAGAGAGAAATGGAGAGGAGGGGAAGACAGAGAGGAGGAGAGAAAGACAGACAACTGCAGACATGCTTCACTGCCTGTGAAGGGACTCACTCCCCTGCAGGTGGGGAGCCGGGATTTCGAAGAGGGATCCTTATGCTGTTCCTGGCGCCTCGTGCCACATGCGCTTAACCCACTGCGCTACCACCTGACTTGCGAGAGTATGAATTCTATACTCTATTATGATGTAAAGTTTTAAGCAGATAGAACAGAATAATCATAATTCCTTCATCTAATGGTAATACAATATAACCTCCTTTATAAAATTAAGCTGGTTATAAAGGGTGATTGTTAGTCATTTAAACCTGCTTTCACATTTTAGAAAAATATACTGACCAACAAAATCTGAGAATTTTAGAATTTGTGATAAAAATTGGCTATTAATTAAAAGAAAGAAGAAACACAATGGGTAAACAGAACAGTACTTATATAATTATTATTATTTATAGTGCTACAGAGGTAGAGGAGATTACAGCATGCATATATTTACAAGCTTTGAGAGGAATAAATAACATAGTTAATAGCAGAAGAGCTCTGTGAGTCACTCATATACATTTGCTCCAAATACTGCACAATTTCAAAAGAGATAGTTTTAGGTGTACTGTTTATTTCTCTCCTTCCCAAGCCTTCACCACACCAAGTTAATTTTTTCAGATAAGGTGAGAGGGAGACAGAGAGAGGAAGGATACTGTACTGCTGAAGCTTGTGATGAGGGCAAGCTCTAATCTGTGTCATGCTAACAACAAAGCAGGCACCCTCCCAGGTGAGCTATCTTGCTGGATCTAGTGTTTGGTTTAATCAGCAGTTAAAAGTATACTTACTAAGTATACTACACTTTCAATAATGAATTTAAAAGCATTATAAAGTGTGTTCCTGTGGATAGATGGATAAATAAAAAAAAAGATAGAAACAAAATAAAGTGTATTCCTCTGGTGTTATATACAAATACTTTATTTTTTTAGTCACTACCACTCCAGGCTAACTTTTTTCAGAAAGAGACTCTATGAGACAGAAAACAAGATAAAGAAACATACAGGAACCATAGCAATGAAACTGAAAAATGGCAGCACAAGCACTTTTTTTCTATAAAAGTGAATCAGGAAGTTAAAGTGTTCCTTTAGGAGTAATGTTATACCTACAAAATAATATTAAGTAATTTAGCCAAGATCTAGTTGTTTAAGGTAACACAAAATAAACATTCTGAAAAAGCAAAAATTAGATGTTACAGACATCACCTTCTCCAGCTTATTACTATATGATTGGACTTTCATAAGCGTTCCACAGTTATCTTGGTATACTACCTTTAATACAGCCATATGAAGAAAAATTATTTGAGTTACTATAGTAGAAAAGCTGGGACTAAGAAAGGTAAAGTAATTTTCCCAAACTTTCATGGTTGAAAAAGTATACTTTGTTTTAGTACATTCAATCACTGGGTCCATTTGTTTTGTGCAGATTCACTAGGCCAGGCTGTTTTTCTCATCAGAAAAACAAACCACATCACTTTCAATATGGTGCTAGGCCTCGAGCCCGAACCAGAAGGTTGGCAAGGCTTGAAAATCTACCCTGTGAATTATCCTTTCAGTTCTACAAATGTTTTCCACCACCCCACCCCCACCCAAACCATTGCTTAGCTCTGAAATTGAAACTGGGACTTCAGACCTCAGGCATGGAAGTCTTTATATATGCTATCTCCCTGGCCCAAGTATGTTTTTTGTTTGTTTTAAATAGATCATTTTAATGGGGAGATGGTTTGCAAAATTGCTATCACAGATGTGACTACACAACTCACTTTCTACCACTTGCCTTTTCATGCATAAGCCCTCTTCCTCTTCTACAGTCTTTAAATCTGCTACAATAAACCATATCTAATCAAGTTTTGCCATATATCTTCCCATTACTGTATTTCTTTTTTTTTTATTTTTTCCCTTTTGTTGCCCTTGTTGTTTATCGTTGTTGTTGTAATTGCTGTCGTTGTTGTTGGATAGGACAGAGAGAATTTGAGAGAGGAAGGAAAGACAGAGAAGGGGAGAGAAAGACAGACACCTGCAGACATGATTCATGGCCTGTGAAGTGAACCCCCTGCAGGTGGGGAGCCGGGGCTCAAATTACTGTATTTCTTAAGTTCCACCTATGAGTGAGATAATCTGGTATATGCTCACTTCAAAAGAGAAAATTTCATCATTTTTTTACAGCACAGTAGAGTGTCTGTGTGTGTGTGTGTGTGTGTGTGTGTGTGTGTGTGTGTGTGTGTGTGTGTGTGTGTGTAACATAATTTCCTTAACCACTCATCTATCTTGAACATTTGGTCTGCTTCCCAGTGTGGGCTATAACAAATAGTGTTGCAATAAGCACAGGTGTGCACAGATCTTTTTGGATATGTATCTTTGTGTTTTTTAGAAATATATATCCAGAAGAAGATTTGCCTAATTAAATGGAGAGCCCATTTCTATTATTTTCAGGAATCACCAGCCTGTTTTCAACAGGAGTTACGCCAATTATATTTTCACCAACAATGTAAGAGTTCCTTTACCCCCACATCCTCCTTAGAACTTCTTATTTCTGCTTTGTTTGAGATTCTCACAGGTTGAGATCTTATCTCATTTCTGTCTTGATTTGTGTTCCTCTGATAATCAGTGACTTTGAATATTTGTTCACATGCCTATAGGTTAATTAAATTTCTCCTTTCACGAGGTATCTGTTCACACCCACTTCCCCCTTTTTAGTGTGGTTCTCCTGTTTTTGTTGCTGCTAAGTTCTGTGAGTTCTTATATGCTGAGCTGGTTAGTGCTTTTTCTAATGTTTCTGCCCACTCAGTAGGATGCTTTGTTTTGTGACAATTTCTTTTGCTGTGCAGAAGCTTTTCAGTTCAATGTAGCCCAATTGGTTTATTTTTGCTCTTGTTTACCATGCTGTTGGACTGCAATCTCCAAAGACTTTTCCAAAGCAGTCTTAGTGAGTGTTCTGCCAGTATTTTTTTCTATGTAGTTCCAGCCTAAGATTGAAGTCTTTGACCCATTTTAAGTTTATGTTTGTGCCTGGTGAGATTTGGTGATTCTGTTTTATTCTGCTGCATGATGCCACTGAATCCCCACAAAGCCTTTTTGAAATTCCCCATTAACACCTCTCAAATTATTTCAAAGTGTGTTCAATAAACACTGGCTCTAAATTTTAAATTATAACATTTGTAATTTAGAATATATATATGCACTATTAAATATACTGTAGCATATGTATACAATTATTTGATTGTAGATGAAACAGTGGACTAAGCAAACAATTAGGTTTTTTTATATTAGCAAATTACCATATATCATATATCAGAATTAAATGAACCTATGATAAAAGAGATATAAAGTATGTCTAAAATCTGTTGGACAATGGCCCTTTCATTATAGAATGTCTCAGAACCTGGAGCTTTGGTTTCGTAAATAAGAATTGTGTCATAATCTGTCTTTCCTGGTTCTAAAAGTCTTGATACTTCCAAACTTCTCAGACTACTTTGTTCCCTTTTTCTAATGTAGCCCTCTGTCATATTTTCATTTTAATAATAATTCTATAAGCTGATGACATCTCTTTGCAGATACAAATCAGTGAAAGAATAAAAATCAGTGAGAAAGAACATTTCTACTTAACATTCCTAATATTAATCATAAGGGCAGTTACTCCATTAATACATAAGAATAACATCCTACTTAACTATTTGTAATAAAATATAACTCATTGTATTACAGAGTTGGGTTTTTTTTTAAGTACAATATAAGGAGGATAGAACATCAAATATATGTAGAAAATTTCCAGCTGAAGTGGAAAGATTAGGATAAATGGTATTTTAAAGTTAAAGCTTGTTGTCCTATGGTGCTATTTTTCAATGAACTTGGCAATGATAGTGTTAAAATGGTTTCAAAAATCCTTTTACATGACTTACTTGAAGGCAACAATCTTTTTTTTTTTTTGTAATTTTTATTAATTTGTTTTGATAGAAGGTTAAAAACAAAAAAAAATGTTTATCTTGGTTTATATGCCACCCAATAACCAAACAGAACTTTAGCCTTTTAATTATTAAGACTGACAATTACTTTAAAACATTTTTATAAATTAAGTACTATGCTCTGGCTTTCTTTTTTCTTTTCTTTTTTCCTTGAAGATTACATAAAATTGACCCAACTCAAAGAAATGTGGAATGAACATTAGAAGTAATAATTTTAATATTTCTCAGAGAGCTTATAGATACATAAAAAAATAAAGATAAGGCTATATTTAATCATTACATATTTCAGTTTCAACAGAACCATTAACCATCATTTTCATTTATGAGAAGAAAATATGATGAAGAGCAAAAGTTTATTATTTACTTATGTATTTATTTTATTGCCACTATGGTTATCGCTAGGATTCTGTGCTAGCAATACAAATCCACTGTTCTTAGTGGCCATTTATTCCTTTGTTTGTATTGTTTTCTATTATATTTTATTGTCCTTCAAATGGTACAAGAAAATATATATGTGTGTGGTAAGCAAAACAGAGAGAGGTCTACTTCAATATCTGTGCAAAATTAAACATATCAAATAGATCTCCGCCACCCCCACAAGACTTGGGTTAGGGAGCCCGGTCAGTCAGTGGAGTCCCTGGTTAAGCATGCAAGTTACCAAGCCTAAAGGCCTGAATTCAATCTCCTGACCCTTACATGTTGTGGAATAAGCTTCATGAACAGTATTGCATATATCTCTTTCTCTCCTTATCTCCCCTTCCAGTCTCAATTTCTCTACATCCTATCAAATAAAAGAAAGAAAAAGGAGTTGGACAGTGGTGCACCTGTTTTTGCACACATATCACTATGCACTAGGACGTGGGTTTGAGCCCCCATTGGCCCCACTGGAGGAGACTTCACAAGTGGTGTTCAGATGTATATCTTTCTCTATTACTCTCTATCTCCCCATTCCCACTCAATTCCTCTCTGTCCTATCAAATATAATAGAAAAAATACAAACAAAGAGATAAATTGCCACTGAAAGCAGTGGTTTTGTATTGCCAGGACAGAGCCCTAGTGACAACCATGGTGACAATAAAAATAAATAAATACATAAGTAAACAGAAGGAAAAAAAAGGAAAAACTCGCTGCTAGGAATGGCAGATACTTCATGCAGGCACAAAGTCAAATAATAACCTTAGTGGCAAACAAAAGCAAATTGGGATGAAATTATGGGGAGAAAAAAAAACTTTTTTCCTTCTCTGCGATTATGGAAACTTTTAAAAAAAATTAACATTACTAAATAGGTTCCCACTGTAAAAAAGTTACATCAGACTCATAAACGCATGCTAAGTGGTAGATTTTTTTAAATGATGCTTATGTTTACAGCTCCTAATTCTCTGGAGGAAGCAAAAATCCATTTCCATTTCTTTTGCTTCTCAGTACTTTATTCTGGTGACAGATGTTTCTGAACTCTTTCAGTGTCCCTGTCCAAATATAAAATGCACACTTAATGATACCCATGTGTGTATATTTCTAGTTCTAGACATATCTTTATATATGCACACTAAAAATTTCCCTCTGGTAATTACACTTCTATTCAATATTAATGAGTTATTGACAAAGAAACACTTTTATGTATGTAAACATGCATAAAAAGATGTGATTTTGGACATTATGATGATTAAAGATAATACATTTCTACTTCAATGAAGTCATCACAATAATTCCTATATTTTTCTTTTAAAATCTTTGACCTCATGCACTTATTTTCATTTAGGCAAGACATCATTTGTTGTGAGAAGGTAAAAGAAATACAGCTTAGTGTCAGCTCTGCTGTCTTTGACTAATCTGCAAGCCACCCATTTAATGGCTCCTCATAAATAATTCAAATTTTAATTATGCTGCCAGCCTCTGACCTAAAGAGAAATGAAGAAAGAAAAGAAAAAGAATGGACAAGGGAAAGCATATCAGTTGAATCAAATTTTGCCTCCAGTAAATGACTTGGTGTCTCAAAGCTCTGTTTTTTTCACTCAGATGCACCTGCTTCCTCATCTATGATTTTCTAATAAAATTAGTGTCATCCAAGGCACTCTGCTGGTGATGGATCCTATCTACTCAAAGGAGAGGCATTGGTTTCCTATTTTTAAAAGTGTTATGCATTTCTACCATACACATGTGCATATAGATCAAAATATACACTTAAATAATAGCAGACTTCCCCATATAGGTCTCTCCCCCATTTCCAATTGCAGTCTGTCTTCTCTCCTGAAAAGTCAGTGAGGTTCATCCTATTATCAGTCATGCTCATATCACTGCAGAGACATATCTGATCTCAGTTATATTAAAAAAGGGACACAAGTCCCCTTTTAAACCCAGGTCTTATAAGTTATTGTTAGAGGGACTGCTGCCAAATTAATGGCTGACTGAATAGACTCAGGAAAATCTAACTGCATCTGTCGTGCAGAAAGCTGGCCAAGGTAGATCTGACAGGCGATGCATGGCTGAATGATCTCCTCCCACCTAAAAACATCTTTTAATTGCATCAGGTCTGTCAATACACAGTTGAGCATCTGCTCATTAGAACCAAAGCACTATTTCTCAGTTTGGAATGCAAAATTTCACTGTATATATTTTTTTTCAAAACATTGCCTTAGAATTTTCCTAAAGTAATAAGAGCCCAGTTGTATTTGATGTAAGATCACTGGGGCAAAATTTAACCCATGCATAATAATGACTTACTCGTTAGTTCTTTTTTGGTGAATATGTACCACTCTATTTAACAGAGAACACATTTTGATAACATTCACTAAACTGCCAAATCCCGCTGACAGCAACTCTTTAGGTTTATTTTAGGGACTCAACTATATATGTATGCAAATATGACCTATTTATTTTTAAATCTCCTCTATATTTGATCTAGAACTAGAGTTATTTTTCTTTTCTCAGGGTCCATCTTTTATAGCAATCTCTTGTGAAATATCTGTAAAATCTATAAGGCTTTATTTCAGAGCATTGTGTAGCTGTCTCAAGGATAAATTTATCTTAAAACTATATTCATCTGCCCTTTTTTGCAGTCCAGTTTCCAGCCAGTTATACACTAAATTTTCAATTTTTTCAATCATTTTTCCTCTTTATTTTCCTTCTCTTTTTGCCCTGGATTTGAATCTGCGAAGTGAAAATACAGAAATTTATAGCTGTGTTTTTTGTTAGCTTATTTTCACTGTCATCTCTATTTGTATGATCATAAAACAGTTAACTAGAAATAAATTCTGATTCATCAAATTATCTATTGTATCTACAGGATGACATATTTATATGTATTAGTGCATTTAATGCACCATTTGTTATAAAATTATATAGAGACAGACTTACAGGAGCCATTCAATTATCTTGAAAAACGCCACAAAAGTCTATCTTGTCAATAAACCAGTTTGGAAAATGAAAGAGAAATTGCCTAACCTTCAGATAATAATGATTTATATGTCTCTGTCTATCTGAAATCTAGGTTTTGAATATATTTGTTTTATCACCAACATTATTGCTCCGCCTCCACAATGAATCTACTACTGTTCCCAATAGCCCCCCCCTTTTTTTTTAAATAAAGACTGAGAAAAAATGGGAGAGAGAAAGAGATAGAAAAATAAACATCTTCAACACAGCTACATCGCGTGTGAAGCCTCCCTCCTGCGAGAACCCCTGGTTCTCGCACGTAGTAATGCATGCACTCAGCCAGTGTGCCATCCTCAGACCCCTAGGTTTTGATAAGATTTGCAAGTTCAGAGTGCCAATAGTTAGTTATCAGTGGACAAGTTTCTTCTTAAGTCATCGGTATTCCTCCACTGATGTAAATAACATGCTTTCGGGGAAGGGGGAGGTGCAGAGTGGCCCCGGAGGTAGCGCAGCGGGTTAAGCGCATGTGGAGCTAAGCACAAGGACTGGAGGAAGGATCCCCGTTGGAGCCCTGGGTCCCCATCTGCAGAAGCATGTCTGCAGGTATCTTTCTCTTCCCCTCTCTGTCTTCCCCTCCCCTCTCCATTTCTCTCTGTCCTACCCAACAACGATGGTATCAATAACAACAACAAGGGCAACAAAAGAGAATATATATATATATATATATATATATATATATATATATATATATATTAACATGCTTTCAATACAATCATGTACGTTTAGAAAGACATTTTATAGATTTGGGAAACAGATCAAGCAGACAGGTACATGCACTATTATCTATCATCTGGGGGTAGGAGGAAGGTTTAAGCAGCAGCACCACAGAGTAGCACCATGATCCAAAGTTCAATGCTTGGCTCTTTTTATCTTTCTCTTTTCCCACCTCTCCTTCTCCCTCTCACTCCCTCCCCCTCCCTCCCTTTCCCTCTCTCCTTTTCTCTCTCTCTCCATACACACACACACACACACACATAAACACACACACACTGTTTATATATAAAAATAAGTTCTAATGATTACAGAAGTCATCCTATTAGCATTTTTAAATGTTCGCATTTATTAATTTATTGAATAGAGATAGAGAGAAATTGAGAGCAAAGAGGAAGACAGAGAAGGAAGAAAGGGAAACACCCATAGCACTGTTTCACTACACATGTGAAGCTTTCTCTCTACCTATGGGAAGCAGGGGCTTAAACCTAAGGCCTTACATAACATAAAGGGCCCGCCACCAGCTGGCCCTCATAAGTAATATCTTTTGAAACTCCAAGTACAGCAGATTAATATTAGAAATTTTTTCTCCATAGGCTATTGGTAGAAAAGGTCTTCAACCTTTCCTTTCATAGTATTCTCTAATTCCATTCCAGGTGGTTCACTTCCTAACGAAACCTAGATATAGACGGGTCCCATGAGATAGAGCATATGTTCACATGTATCCATAAACTAAGGCAAAATATATACCTGAAAGCAAAAGTACAAAATAGTCTGCAGTGAGTACCTCCCAACACTTCATCTGCACTATTCCAGCCTTTAGGTCCATGACTGTTCAACATTTTGCTTGGCTTTGCAGGTTAACTCTCTTTTCAGCCTTCAGGTTCCGTATGCCAGCATGATGCTGACCAGACATCCCTGGACAGATGACTTCACCAATGTGTCCTGGAGCTCCACTTCCCCAGAGCCCCACCCTACTAGACAAAGAGAGAGGCAGGCTGGGAGTATGGATCAAACAGTCAACACCCATGTTCAGCGGGGAAGCAATTACAGAAGCCAGACCTTCCACCTTCTGCAACCCACAATGACTTTGGGTCCATACACCTAGAGGGATAAAGAATAAGAAAGCTATCAGGGGAGGGGATGGGATATGGATATCTGGTGGTGGGAATTGCGTGGAGTTGTACCCCTCTTGTCCTATGGTTTTGTTAATGTTTCTTTTTCTAAATAAATGAATAAAATAAAAAAAGAAAAGGTCTTCAACCACTTTATTCTTTGTGTTTTTTTTTCTCCCTCCAGGGTTATTACTGGGCTCGGTGCCTGCACCATGAATCCACTGCTCCTGGAGGCCATTTTTTCCCCTTTTTGTTGCCCTTGTTATTGTAGCTTCATTGTGGTTACTATTATTGCCATTGTTGTTGTTCGTTGTTGGACAGGACAGAGAGAAATGGAGAGAGGAGGGGGAAGACAGAGAGGGGGGAGAAAGATAGACACCTGCAGACCTACTTCACCGCCTGTGAAGCTACTCCCCTGCAGGTGGGGAGCCAGGGGCTCGAACCAGGATCCTTAACGCCGGTCCCTGCGCTTTGCGCCACATGCGCTTAACCCACTGCACCACCGCCCAACCCCCTGTTTTTGTTTTTAATATAGTGAAAGAGGCAAGGTGAAGGGAAAGCGAGGGCGAAAGCACAGCCCTGAAGTTCCCTGCAAATGTGATCTGGGATAAGCTTGAACCTGCGTGGCACATTTGGCAAAGCAGTTCACTATCAAAATGAGCTCTACAGGTGTCTAGGCAAACTGTGAAAAGAACTGTAACTCTTTCTAGGAAAGAGAATCCTGGAAGTACTTGATTTGGTCTATATCTGCATTTCAACCAGGAGGGAAACTACTTCTAAAATACTGGGTTGTCAGAAAAGTCATGAAGCATTTTTCCTATATTTTTCTATGCAAAAATTCATCATGACTCTCCCTACAACCCAATACATTTTCATCTGCCAACTTTATCATTTAGAAACTCCCCAACAGATGTAAACAGGATTGAGCCTGCTTAAAATTGATAAACTAAGAATTGGGGAAATATTTAAACTGGTAGAGCATCACTTTTGCACACCTGAGGCTCTTTATTCAGTCCCTAGCACAACATATACTGAAGTGCTTCAGCTTGTCTCACTCTCCCCTTTGCTCTATTTTTGTGAAACTCACTTTCACACATGTAATAAATAAATCTTAAATGAAAAACAAGTGCATTAACAAATAGAGGAATGGGGAGCTGAGCACAATGCTTATGCAAAAGACTTTCATGCCCTAGGTTCAGAGGTCCCAGGTTAATCCTTGGACCCCCAAAAACCAGAGCAGAGCACTGCTCTGATCAAGAGAACATTTTTAATGACAAATTAGTTTAGACTCAGACAGATCCAAAGTAAATATAAATAGTATTTTAAAATAACATTTATTTTCAGTGGGAAACATTTATGAAACATATCAATTCCTCTATTTTGACTTTCATTTCCCTAGACATTTTCCCTAAGCCCTTCCATATGTTTATTGGCATTTGGTGTGTATTTCTATGTTTAATGTTCAGTAATATACTTTACTAACTTTTCTTTGGATTACTAAGTCTTTGCAGTCTGGAGCCTCAGACAGACACAGACACACACACACACACACACACACACACACACACACACACACACACAGAGAGAGAGACAGAGACAGAGACAGAGAGAGAGAGAAGAGAGAGAGGAGAGAGAGAGAAGAGAGAGAGGAGAGAGAAAGAGAGAGAGAAGAGAGGAGAGAGAGAGAGGAGAGAGGAGAGAGAAAGAGAGAGAGAGGAGGAGAGAGAGAGAGAGAAGAGAGAGAGGAGAGAGAAAGAGAGAGAGAGACGGAATTAATTTTGCTTATCAACCTATACAAACCTACAGAAGGACTGACTTGATGAAAATACTCTTAACTATAGACTTCCTATGTGTCACAATTATTTATACTGCCATATCTATGAGTATTAAACCCAAATCAAGAAAACAGTTCAGAAATAACTTGTACACTAAGACCATATCTAAAAGCATTCAATTATAGTACCTACACATGGTATTAATATAATACTAGTGGGTATGTCTCTACAGTTCTTTGACTATAGGTATTAGTGTTTTTTGCATAAGCATTATCTGAAACTTTTCTTTATGTAAAATCCACATATGATTGTTCTATTGCATTGAAGAAAGACAAGCTCACCTCTTTTAAAAAGCTGTCTATTTTGTAACAAAAATAGCAAATCAGCAGTATTTAACTGTTTCTGATAAGTTAAATCACTTACATATATTACATATACATAGGCATAGGGATATTTATTTTTTTACTAGTTCCTTTATTTGCTTGAATTATTAGTGAATTATAAACATAAAAGATTAAAACTGATCAAAGTAAATAGTCTTCTGACTGCACTAAAATTTAAAGTATATTTTTTATAATTTAATGCTAAGTGACCTCTATATTCTTCTTTATTAAACAAAATAACCAATATTTACCTAGCTTATCTACTTAAAAAGACATGGAAAAAAATAGAAATACATGTTGTCAATTCTATATCTGGCAGGACCCTTACTAATCTACATCTTTAATTGTCACAATAGCATACACTACAGAACACATTTTGCGAACGACAGAGACTAAAAGAGGCAACTAACTTGTCTAAGACCACAGTAGTTGGAGTGTAGTAAAATAAAATGATCCTTTTCACAAATGCATTCTGGGCTCAGCAGTACAATATGTGGTTTGCAAGTGTGAGGAACTGGGCTCCATCACTGACACCACATAAAAACAAGATAGGGGCATATGGGTGGCACTCCAAATAGACAGCACAGGTTTTTGTTTCTTATTTTATTTATTGCCACCAGGGCTTTTGCTGGGGCTTGGTATAAGCACTACAAATCCACCCGCTTTCTCTTTCTATTATACCTGAGAAAAATTGAGAGAGGAAGGGAGATAGAAAGGTAGGGAGAAAGTTAGATACCTACTTCACTAATCATGAAGCAGCCCTAACAGGTAGGGAAAGAGGTGCTCTGACCTAGGTGTTTGCACTTGGTAATATGTGTGCTTAACCATTGCTGGGTGGAATGTATTGGGTTAAAATGTGTGAAGACTCCAGTAATAACCTTATTTGCAAGAAAAATAAATAACAATTTTTCTAATTAAATGAAAGAAAGGAAAGAAGGAAAGAAGGATAGAAGGATAGAATGATAGAAGGATGGATGGATGGATGGATGGATGGATGGATGGATGGATGGATGGATGGATGGATGGGAGGGAGAGTGGATAGAGGGTGGGTTGGTTGGTTAATTGCTAGGGGGCTAGGTAGTCAGTCACATGTTACAATGTGCAAGATCCCTGGTTTGAGCCCTTAGTCCCAACTTATAGGGGGAAAGCTTCATGAGTAGTTAAGCAGTGCTGCAGGTATCTCTTTTTCCTGCTCTATTTCCTGTTTCCCTCTCTATTTCTGTCACTCTCTACTACATAAACAGATAGGTAACATATAATTTTAAAACTGGAAATTCATTGTCAAAACCTAGTATGATGAGAAAACATATTCCCTCTTTTGGAAGAAAAAAAAAGTCTCCCTACTGTGTATTTTTCAGTGCATCTCTTTTACCATTCACACTGAACACTTACACTTGCAACATTTCTGGTGTGATGGTTTTTGCCCCCACAATAAGCAATTCTCTAAGACACCATGTGTGTCCTACAAATCAACTCAATGTTGACACTTTACTCAGAGTATTAGCATCAGAATCACAGGTTAAGAACACAATCCTATATGATTCCATCTACCATACCTACCTACTTCATCTGGCTGGCACAAAGTCACACTGGCACTTGGGATTCTGATCAGTCACTATGAATTGAACTTCAAACATCAGATTCAAATTCAGATTGTGATCTTTCTGACCAACTAATTGTGAATCAGGAAACCCCACATTCTTTGGGTTTGATTAATTTGCTAGTACAATTTGCAGAGCTAAGAAAATATTCTTCTCACTATTAGACTATTTGTTTATTATTAAAGGAAATGAAAAAAATAACCATCCAGGTCCACTCTGGTCACATGATTCTTAAAGCGCCTCTGTGTTCAGCTAAGGACATTTTCGAGATCAGTTTAGGTGTTAAGTAGTGACGGTACTATGTAGGCTTCATTACATAAGCAAGTTCATTTAAGTCATTCACTACTGGCACATAATTCAACATTAGACTCCTCTCTTTTTCTCATGAATTAGGGAATGGGATTAAATTCTAATCTTCTAATCATAGGATTGGAGCTTCAGACAACAAGGCCAGACCTTTTGTTTTAAAGGTTACATTAACACAACAAAAGGCACCTTTATCCCCAACATCACTTAGAATTTTCCAAGAGATTTAGGAGCACTGTGCCAGAAACTAAAATAAGACTAAATGTGTTTTTATTATTATAGTTTACAATATCTCATCCAGTTATTGATGATGCCCTTCCAATAACACGTAATTCATTCTTACTGCTTTGTGCAACCTCTCTCCACCCCACCCCCGCCCCTTATTCAATCTGAACCAGGCATACTCAGAAAAAAATATATATTATTTACTATAATCACATGGGCAAAACTTGAGAATCTTGTTTTGCCATGTGGGACAATATGTCTAATATAATTATCAAACCAATGGAAAGCAAAGGCGAACTTTACAGAAAATAGAATTGGAAAGACAACTTGAGAGGTAACTGAAAGAATTTAAGATGCTTAAAACTTAAGATGCTGAACAGAATACACATAATAAGAAACCTTTCTAAAGAAGATCCTGACAAATAACTTAAAACAAGAAAAATGACTGAGGAGGGTTTTCAAGAAACTTTAATTCAGAACTCCCAATCACTAAAGAGTCTGGAGAGGAAATTGATAATGACTTGGTTTTCAGGGCCAGAATCAGAGCACAGGATGAAATGGCATGGAAAATCACCAGGCAGTATCAGCAGTTTAAAAGAAAAAGCAGACTGTTCTCTCTACACTTAGCGGAAAAGGTTAGAGTTCACTTAATTATCCACAGCAGAAATCTAAATATATTCTTTGCTCTCAATGTTCATGTTTACATCAACATGAGCTATGTATTCTCTTTTATATCTCTCCTCTGTTTTTTCCCTTAAAAAGCTGTCTACACTTCCCAGAATATCTGCAGTATCCTTCTTACTAGTTTTTGTATACCTGATTTGAAATCCACCAGCACCTAAAGTGACAAATGTTAATTTACATTATTACTGATTATTGTCCTACTTCTTTAACAGATTTACTAGCTTCCTCATCCTGATAAAACAATAGCAAGTAAAACTTGTTATCTTAAATTCTTTTTTAAAAATATTTCCTTTTGTTGCCCTTGTTGTTTTATTGTTGTAGTTATTATTGTTGTAGTTGCTATTGATGTCCTTATTGTTGGACAGGAAAGAGAGAAATTGAGAGAGGAGGGGAAGACAAAGAGGGGAGAGAAAGATAGACACCTGCAGACCTGCTTCACCACTTGTGAAGCGACTCCCCTGCAGATGGAGATCCAGGGTCTCCAACCAGGATCTTTATGCTGGTCCTTGCACTTTGGGCCACCTGAGCTTAACCCCCTGTGCTACCACCCTACTCCCCCTTAAATTCTTAAAACCTGCAGAATGGACATAATCTCCCCTCTTTTGTTTTATAACCAGCTCATAAAATTCAAATTCTGGTGTGTCAGTTCTCAAGTAAGAGGCTTCCTTGGGCACAAGCTCTATTATGTGATCCAACTTAATTCTATAATCTTTTATATTACATTTCTTTTAGGTGTTATAAATGTGCATTGTGCACAATCCAAATTTTTTTTTTACAATTTCTTTTCACATCATGGAATTCCGTACCCTTGAACTCTTCTATATGTTCCCATGGTACTTGTGCACTTAATGTAATTGTCTACTTGATTATCTTTTCCACTGCAATGCAAGCTCCTAAAGGCAAAGACATAGTTTTTCAAATGTTCTCCTTAGCTTCTAACTCAATGTCTAGATGGGTAGGGAATATGTGGCCTGTAGGCCATATAAGGCCCACAAATCATTTAGTCTTGCCTTTCGAGCTCAACTGCAGCTATTTCTGTGGCAACATTTAGTGGTAATTTTTAAATTGATAATTTGTATGATCTGGGAATGATGTTACAGATAACCAAATGGCCCATGGCAGGAAAGGGTACCACATGCTGAGACAGTAAACATTTTCTGGGCAAATGATTTAAGGATAACAAAATGTCTCTGTTTTTCATAAAATGAAATTGCAGTTTTGTAAACCCAACTAACAGCCCATCTAATTAACATCTTAAGCGGTTTTCTCCTCAGAGTATCTTCTTTTGTTTTTATTGCATCTCACATTATCTTTATACGCCCGAGTCAACAGTTGTCCTTCACTATACCTGAGTAATCAACATTTCAACTTACATTTCCACATATTAGTGCTGCCTGTTCTTGAACTTGATCTGTACTGAACCATACAGTACAGTATATACAGTATATACAGTATAGTCTTTTCTGTCAAGCTTTTCACAGTATGTTGAGGCATACATTGGTTGTTGCCAGTTGTAGTCATCTGCACAGTATACCAATGTGTACTAGCTTAAATATCAATTTTTTTTTCTTGGACAAAATTTGAGTTGTTTCCAGTCAAGGGCTTTTATGACTAACTTTAGATTTCCTAGTAGACATTTTTACTCATTTCTCTTGGGTATATTTTAAGTAGTGCTGAGACTAAAGATAGAAACTGCCAAAGAAATTTCTAACACAGTTACTGTAAAAATGAATATTCCCCATGAGGCAAGCAAGAGTTAAAGTTTTAAAGAGGAAAGCAAGAGTTAACTTTTTTTTTTGCCTCGAAGGTCATTGTTGGCGCTCAGTGTCTGCACCATGAATCCACTGCTCCTGGAGGCCATTTTTTCCCCCTTTTGTTGCCCTTGTTGTTGTAGCCTTGTTGTGGTCATTATTGTTGTTGATGATGTCATTGGTTGTTTGATAGGACAGAGAGAAATGGAGAGAGGAGGGGAAGACAGAGAGGGGGAGAGAAAGATAGACATCTGCAGACCTGCTTCATAGCCTGTGAAGCGACTTCCCTGCAAGTGGGGACCCGGGGGCTTGATCCCGGATCCTTACACTGGTCCTTGCTTTGCACCACATGTGCTTAACCTGCTGTGTTACTGCCTGATCCCCAAAAGTTAACTTCTTCAAGAAAGATTCAGTTGGCAGCCATCTTCTTCTTACTCCCATCATAAACAGGGCTTCCTACTGCTGTAATCAAAGTGACCTTGGTTGGTGGCCTTAGAATCTACTAATTCTATCCAAGAATCTGATGATAACACAAACAAATTATACTCTCTGTATACACAAGGTTGTTGCTATGAGTTACCATGGGAAAGCTGTTAACAGTACAAGATGGTAAACACCATCATACTCAGAGCACAAACTTTTGTGGACAATATTCCTTCTGGACCTCCCAGCATAACAAACACTGCTTCCTTCATTGAAGCCTTGGGGTGTCCTATCTCTTTGCCTAAAAGTCCAATAACATCCACATCCTATGTACTAGGCTGTTGGAAAAGTCTCAACATATTTTTTTTTCTGTTTTTCTGTACAAAAATGTGATACAAATTTTTGGACAACCCAATATTTAAGGTAAAATTGATTTATTTCTTTACCAACATTGGCATTGTGATCTTTTTTTAATTTTGTCACTGCTGAATTCAAACACAGACTTTATTGTCTTTACCACTAAATTCCCTTTTAAAAATATCTTTAGGGAGCGGGGCGGTAGCGCAGCGGGTTAAGTGCAGGTGGCGCTAAGCGCAAGGACCGGCATGAGGATCCAGGTACGAGCCCCCGGCTCCCCACCTGCAGGGGAGTCGCTTCACAGGCGATGAAGCAGATCTGCAGGTGTCTGTCTTTCTCTCCTCCTCTCTGTCTTCCCCTCCTCTCTCCATTTCTCTCTGTCCTATCCAACGACGACAACATCAACTACAACAACAATAAAAAGACAACAAGGGCAACAAAAAAGGAAGATAAATAAATAAAATTACAAAAAAAAAAGAAAATACAATTTAAAAAAATATATATCTTTAAAACCCAATGATCACTTATTTCAGTATCCTCTCTACCCGAATCAAATACTCTAATATCCATCATTTTGTAATAATAAAAAAAAATTCCATAGTATAGCTCAAAAGTAACCAAAAAACAAGGTCTGAGGCCACATGGAGGGCAGGAAGTCAGGCTTATTTTACATTAATGGGTTACAGGCCAATTCCTACCAGACCCTCCAGACCCTCCAGACCCTCGTAGGTTTGTCCTGCAGCACACAGTCTTTTATCAGTTTCAAACTGGGCGCAGCACAAGCTGATTGGTTAGAAACAATGTCCATCAAGGTACTGACAATAAAAGTGAGAGTAGGTTGGCTACCATCAGAGCCCACCACTGGGATGCTAGAATGTCCATCAGGAGCCTACAGATTTTTCATTTCAAATCCAATACTATTTCTTCCAAAAGTATCTTTCTTGAGCTATACAGTTGACTGAACTACAAGCTCCTCCCCTTTATGCATGCTAACCTAATGTTATCCTGTCCTTAAAAGTCTGTCTTTATTTTCCTCCTTTACCCTATAAGTACTGGGTGGTGGGAGAGGGTGTGTTTGTTTCTTTTTTTCCCCAAATACTTGCTAATTTCTAGCTTCCTGATTGTGTTTCTCAGAAGATCACCATAATCACCTCCACAAATGAAGAAATAATTAGCTTTTCATAGCTTTGAATAACTACAGACTCCCTTTTAAGTGTCAAAGCTATTCTGTGAATAAGTGTTTTTTATTATCACTATTTGGAAGCCGAAAGGAATTGAGCTTTAGATAGACAGTCATTAATTAAAGGCAAAGAGATTAAAAGATTTCAATGGCAAGGTAAATGGCTTGAGCCAGAAAAGCAGCTAATTATAATGTGAAACTCTAAAAATCGCTTTCTTCCCTCGATCTTTTTTAACTTATTTGAAGCAAATTGTAGTATAATTGAAAATAGCAGATAAACTAGTCATTCAAGAAGTACAAAAAATATTGTAAATTCCATTTAAGCTAAACTCTAAAGTTATTAGACAGATTTTGAACACGAAATTTTTTGCTCACTATCTTCTCTAGAAGGCAGGTAACCTGCCTGTAAAACACAAGAATGGCCTAAATTATGATATTCCAACTTCCAGTTGCCACATTTTTTTTTTCATTTTTCTTTGACAGAATGAGTAAGAGAGAAAACAGAGGGGAAAGACATCTATACCACTGCTTCACCACTTAGGAAACTTCCTCTGCTTCAGGTGGGGACTGTATCTTGAACTTAGGCCTTCAGACATGGCTGCTTGTGACCACTACTAGGTGTGCCACCACCTAAGGCCAGTGTTGGAAATTTTTAGTAAGGGAGCCAGAAGGTAGTGCACAAGGAACCAAGTTCAAGTCTCTAGTCCCTACTTGCAGGGGGAAAGCTTCACAAGTGGTGATCCAGGGCTATAGGTGTCTCTCTGTCTCTCTCCCTCTCTGTTTTCCCCACTCCTCTCAATTTCACTCTGTCTCTATCCAATAATAAACAGATAAAAATATTTTCAGGTTAAGCGCACATAGCGCCAAGCACAAGGACCAGCTTAAGGATCAGGGTTTAAGCCCCTGGCTCCCCACCTGCAGGGGAGTGGCTTCCAGGCAGTGAAGCAGGTCTCCCCCTCTGTCTTCCCCTCCTCTCTCCATTTCTCTCTGTCCTATCTAGCAATGACGACATCAATAACAACGATAATAGCTACAACATCAATAAAATAAGGGCAACCAAAGGGGGAAATATTTTTTTAAAGTCTCAGGGGCAAGCTAGATACTTACTTAAAAATATATTTTTTAATAAGTACAACTTGCAATAGCCCAAACATGAAAGCAACCCAAATGCCCAAGGACAGATGAGTGGCTAAGAAAGTTGTGGCATATATACACATTGGAACCCTATTAAAATTGACAAAATCATCTCCTTTGCCAATTCCTGGACAGAACTTAAAAATATCATGCTGAGTGAGATAACTCAGAAAGAAAAGGAGTGATACCAAAATGCCTCATTTATAAATAAAACTTAGGAAGCAACAGTAGTAAAAAAAAATCAATTAATTAAAAATTAAACACATAAAGTGAAACCTGGATTGAGATGAGGCACATGGCACCAAAACAAAGGACTCAGGGGAAGAAGGGGTAAGGATAGGATGGAAGGGCTTTGGGAATCTGATGTATCATAGGAGGAAAGGACCTAGATTGAGAGAATGAGTGACTTGCAGAAACCTAGGCACCTGTCATGGAGAAAGAGGTTGTATCTAAGTGTCAATAAGTGGACTGTAAACCAACCATTAACCACTCAATAAAGTATGAGAAATATTAATTAGCTAATTAATTTAAAGAGAAAAAAAGCTAATGTCAATAATCTTAAATTCATAAAGAGCAACTCTGTCATATAACCACCCTGAGCAGAAACAGTCACTCAAAGACAATCTACCTTCAATTTTCCTCTTTTATTTTCCACAAGTAGCCTCTGTTTCTTTCAATTAAATAAAATTTATATATACAAGGAAAAAAATTGCTAAGTTTTATCATGAATTAGGTTTTAACAATAGTTAACTAATATAACTATACCATATTACAAGCAAGCTTGAGTTCATGACCTGAAAATGATACACACACACACACACACACACACACACACAAAAGACATAAAAATGAGATATTACTGGTTATCTACTAACTTATGTGTCTATGAAGTTATAACTAGTATTGCAAAATAATGAAAATCAAAAACTCCAACATATGGTTCACAACAGAAGGCAGAAAATTTGACAAGTTGTATTTTTTAAACAATGGCACATTTTAGTACAGCAAGACAGCTCACCTAGGAATGTACCTGCTTTGTCATGTGCATGAACCACATCCATGCCTTGCCCTACCACACTGATGGAAGCTTCAGTGCCATCATATCTTTTTCTCTCCCGTTTAATGTCAATCTGAAAGTCATCCCAGCATAGTGAAGACTTGGTGTCAACAACAAAAAAATAATATTTATTCCTATAGCTAATATATATTTTTATAGTTTCACCTTAAGCAACTATGCCAATAAACTATAATATATATTGAGTATGCATGTGTTTATATGAACCATATAAATATGTGCACATGTGGTTGATATTTGTGATGGTAAAACGTCAGAGCTCTTCTAAATTAGCCACAGATATTGGTGTGTACATGTGGTGATGCTGTTAAAATTATATACTCTCTATTATTTACTATTTACATTTTATGTTATATAGTATGACTGTTTTAATGTTTTATTTTCCCTTTTGTTGCCCTTATTTTTTATTGTTGTTGTAATTATTGTTGTCATTGTTGTTAGATAGGACAGAGAGAAATGTCGAGAGGAGGGGAAGACAGAGAGGAGGAGAGAAAGATAGACACCTGCAAACCTGCTTCACTGCTTGTGAACTGACTCCCCTGCAGGTGGGATGCTGGGAACTCGAACCAGGACCCTTATGCTGGTCCTTGTGCTTTACACCACATGTGTTTAATCTACTGCGCTACCACCTCACTCCCATATAGTATGATTTTATATTTTATGTTTATTATTACATTTGATAAAGTATCCTCAACAAACTAATCTATCAATTCCAATAAATTAAAAAGCCAGGGGACAGGCAGTGGCACACCTAGTTAAGCGCACACATTATAGCTTGCAAGGACCCATGCTCAAGCTCCTGGTCCCCACCTGAAGGTAGAAAGCTTCATCAGTGGCGAAGTAGGGCTGCAAATGTCTCTCTGTCTCTCTCTCTTCCTCCCTCTCCCCTCTCAGTTTCTCTCTGTCTCTATCCAATAATAAATAATTTTTAAAGCCCTATGTGTATGTATGTGTTATTAGTATAAAGGATACAGAAAAGAAAAAGCACTGCAGCACCAAAGTATCTCTTCCAGAGTATAGAACCAAGAATCTATTTTATTTCCCTCTTCAACTTATTAACTTCCCAACATTGAGAAAGTACTTTGCTTGCTGTAGAAAGCAATGCCAGTCATTGTAACACATTGTGAATGCTTCTCTAGAAGATCAAATGCTATCTGAACCCTAGCTGGCCCTCTGAGCTCTTTCAGACACTCTCTTTCTTGCTCAGTAAGTTGCAGCCACACTGGCCTTCCTGAAACACAAAAGCTTCCACTTCCTGAAGTGGCCACTTTTTCACACCTCCACCACGGAATCTACCTGCATGACTGCTTCCTCCATTACATTTCCTCTCATAACAAAGGATTTTACTTACTATGAAAGTCAAACCAATCTGCCCAGACAATAAATGAAGAATTATGTTCCAGGGTTCAGGAGACAGTAAATTGAGTGCAGCAGGAGAATTCCAGTATTGATAACTGCTATACCTCCAAGTTCTTATCTACTTTTTTGTCATTTTCAGGTCATGAAGTCAAGCTTGTTTATTATATGGTATGGCTGTATGAGCTCTCTATCACTGTATATTAAGTTGTGATAAAGCACAGTAACTTTTTCTCCTTGTATATATGAATTTAATTAATTTAGAGACAGGAAGCAAAGACTACTTGGTGGGGAAAGTACAATTAGATTGCAGGGACTTAAGAGATTCTCTCTTTTTCTTTATTTTTTTTCTTGTAATTTAGATTATAGGGATATAGCTCCACACTGAACCCACCACCAAAGTCCTATGCACCATCCCCCAGAGACCCAACAACAATCACCACCACAATAAAGAGATGTTTTCTAATTGTATGAAATCAACTACAATGACTGGCTCGATCATCAATTTATCATACTGTCTGTTCACTTGACTTAAAGGTACTGTACTTTGCAATATTTTTCCTTTATGTTTCTAATCAACACTGTTTCCTTATACACTGTTATCTGTAACTGCTAGGTTATACTTATGAAAGTATGACAAAGCATCAAGCAAAGTAGAGAATACCATACTCATCAAAAATGGATGGGAGTTCATATGAATGTATACTTCTGCACGCAAATAAATCTAAAATGCGAGCTCCATTAGGAAGGCAAATTTTTTTCATTTGTTATTTTCAGCCCATAATTCAATGTCAGATAGACAGATACTAAAAAGAATCGTAGTCAAATAGATGTATTGAAAGTGATCGAGTAAGGTACAGTCAAAACATTTTGTTCCGTGCATCATAAAAAATTATCCAAATGAAAACAAAAAAGAAAAAAGAAAATGCCATCCTACACTATGTGACTCTAAATGTGATCAATAAAAGTATACTGAATGCAGTTTGAGCCCCCGGCTCCCCACCTGCAGGGGAGTCACTTCACAGGCAGTGAAGCAGATCTACAGGTGTCTTTCTCTCCCTCTCTCTGTCTTCCCCTCCTCTCTCCATTTCTCTCTGTCCTATCCAACAACAACAACAACATCAATAAGTACAACAATAAAACAAGGGCAACAAAAAAAGTATACTGAATGAAAATCACTTGCTTGAGAACCAATCTCTCATGCAAGCAATAAGTTTGATACGGAATGTATACACAGTTGCACAGATTTTTTTCATCAGGCAGTTAGCTCTCCATGCTGCCAATTAAATCACAGTGTAAACTTATTACTTCAATTAAACATCAAAATTTACTTGGGACCTGAAGCAAGATCTTTGGCTCTGTCCTTGTAAAGTTCCTTGTAAAGAGTTGTAAAGAGAGACTTCATTTGAACAGTCCCCCCCAAATAATCAAAACTTCAATATGACTCCCCCTCTAAAACACTTCTTTAAATTCAGATCTATCTCCTGGCATGGCTTGCTCATTTAACACTTTCTTTTTATGTTCTTGGGTCTTGCTGAATAGAAAGCACAGCTGTGCACCCAAGGTGAAGACAGCACTATCAGGTTGCTTGCTATCAGTTCCCTACGAATCTCTATCATTATCTCTAGAAGGGGTCTTTCTGCAGAGAACTCATAGTTTGTGTATGCTTTTGCAACAACCTCCAGTGTGACAAATGCTATCTAGCTAGCTTTACACTGTCATTTCTATTGAAAACCTGCAATTACTTTCCAACAAGCAACACTTCACTCTGCCAAGTTGACTAAAAGCTCTATACACTGCAAGACTAAGAGCAATGGTATTTAGACACCAAATTGTCCATCTTGTAAACAATAGTACCATAGCATTCACACAGTACTAAATTGTTGTTTTTAGATGGTATCAAATTCGCCCTTTGACAGACAGTATAATCAATGATTTCTGTTAAAACATAATAAACTTTTTTTTGTTGTTTTGGTCACCAGCTGCACAATATCTCTGCTCCTGGCAGACAATTTTTCTTTGGTTTTATTTTTATTTATTTGCAAGACAGAAGAAACACAGAAAATAGAAATCACAGCACTGCTCCACCACTCATGAAGCTTCCCATGTATAAGTGCTCCTATTTAGTAACAGGGGCTGGAACCTGAATCCTTGCACATTTCAATGTGTGTGCTCCAATGGGTAAGCCACCTCCCCACCCCATATAATAGATTTATTTTTTTATTGTCACCAGGGTTATCTCTAGGGCTCCTTGCCTACATTACAAAACTCAACATTCATAGTGGCCATTTCTGATAGTGTAGAGAGAAATTAAGAGGGGGGGGTTAGAGAGAGAGAGAGGGAGAAGAGAGAGACCTGCAGCACTGTTTTCACCCTGCAGATGGGTACTGGAGACTTGAACCCAGAGTTTTGTACATGGTAATTATATGCACTCAATTGGGTGTGCCACTGCCCAGCTCCAAATAATAGATATTTAGAAAGTAAACAGAGTAGACCATAATACAGGATATATAAAATATAATATTTCAGGATCTACACTTATATTATCCCACATCTATATCAAGTAAGTAATTGTATAACTGGCCCCATATCTTCATAAGCTAACCAATCAAATAGACCATTTCACATCATTATATCCTTTAACTGGTGGTTAGAATAATAGAATAAATTTAAGTTGGGGATGAAACTGTTTTGCAGACATCTGTCATGAGAAGGTGAAAAACTGTATTCGTGTCAACAACTATACTGTAAACCACTAGCCCTTCAATAAAATGATTTGGGGGGAAAAGGAAAAAAATAAATTAAATATAGGACATATTTTGCAATAAAATAAAATAAAGTTTAAATGCACTTTAAAATAGATTTGTTTCGGGAGTCGGGCGGTGGTGCTGCAGGTTAAGCGCACCTGGCGCAAAGCGCAAGGACCCACATAAGGAGCCCCTGGCTCCCCACCTGCAGGGGAGTCGCTTCATAGGCAGTGAAGCAGGTCTACAGGTGTCTGTCTTTCTCTCCCCCTCTCTGTCATCACCTCCCCTCTCCATTTCTCTCTGTCCTGTCTAACAACAACATCATCAACAACAATAAAACAACAAGGGCAACAAAAGGGAACAAATAAATATTTTAAAAAAACAAATATCAAATTATTTCAATAGATGAGTCTTTGGAGACAGTACTATTAAAAACTGCATAATTGCCACCTATTACATACGTTTGTCACAAAGAATACTCAAACAGGCTTAGAGTATGGATCCACCTATCAACACTCATGTCCAGCAGAGAAGAAATTATAGAAACCAGACCTCCCACCTTCTGCACCCCATAAATATTTTTGGTTCATACTCCCAGAGGGATAAAGAATAGGGAACCTTCCAGTGGAGGGGATGGAATATGGAACTCGTGGTGGGAACTATATGGAATTGTACCCCTTATCCCACAATCTTGTTGATCATTATTAAATCGCCAATAGTAAATATATTAATAAGAATAAAAGAGAACTGGGAGCTCGATGGGTAGTGTACCTGACTGAGCACAAGGACCCAGCTACATGCCCAGGATCCCGACCTGTAGGGGGAAAGCTTCACAAGTGGTCAAGCAGGGCTGCAGGTGTCTATCTCTCACCCTCTCTATCTCCCCCTTTCTCTTGATTTCTGACTGTCTCTATCCAACAAATAAAGGTAACAAAAAATTAAAAAAGAATAAAAAAACGCCGTAATTACTCTTAATAAGACTCAATAGTGGACATTTGTCTTGAATTTACTTGTTATTGGTGAGTAAAACACGTTTCTATGCTTGAGGAGTTATTTTAAATATATTTGTTTGTGAAATAGGGTCTTCATTCAATTACAGAAGTCAAATGCTGGGAGTTGGGCGGTAGTGCAGTGGGTTAAACACAGGTGGCGCCAAGCGCAAGGACCGGCATATGCATCCCAGTTCGAGACCCCGGCTCCCCACCTGCAGGGAAGTCGCTTCACAAGCAGTGAAGCAGGTCTGCAGGTGTCTGTCTTTCTCTCCTCCTCTCTGTCTTCCCCTCCTCTCTCCATTTCTCTCTGTCCTATCCAACAACAACGACATCAATAACCACAACAATGTTAAACAACAAGGGCAACAAAAGGGAAACTAAATAAATAAATATTTAAATAAAGTCAAATGCTTGTTTTTGCCTTGCTATATTTGTCCTCCCTGGGACTTAGACATCAACTTTGACTCAGCCAGATAGACCTGCCCTGAATTTGAATAAGATGCTAGAGAAATATAGACAATGAGATATCAGTTCAATGGAAGAAGTAAAATCCAGGTTTAAGGGCAGTAACAGTCATCTGAAGTCTTTGATGTTGGTGGTAGCAGTGCAAGTCACAATGCTCTGTGTGTGTGTAGGTATGGTACTAAGTATGTTCCTATGCAAACCATCCCAAATCTGGCTGTACACACAATTCTGAATTTAGATTTTAGTTTTTGTTGTTGTTGTTGTTTTTTACCAGAGCACTGATCAGCTTTGGCTTACAGTGGTGCCAGGGATTGAACCTGGGACCAGAGCTTTAGGCATGAGAGTCTCTCATAAACATTATGCTATCTACTCTTCCCTCACCCATTTAGATTTTATATCTACAAATTACCCAATATATTCTTCCAATAGACATGTCTGCCAATTAAACTCACTTGTCAACCTCTGTTGTTCTAAACTAGGAGTGGGGAATGTCCAAAAATCATTTGGCTGTTTATATAAATCTAGAATAGATCCATAAACTCATTTCATATTAACATTAAGTACTATTTTTAAAGTTAATAAGTTTGTATGACCTGTAAATGATGTTGTAAATATCCAAGTGATCCTTGATAGAAAAAACTTCTCCAGCCATGTTCTAAAATATAAACTCCTGTTAGGAAGACTTATGAAAATAGAGACTTTGATAGATTATTCATTGACAACCTTGCTTCATAACTTTATCTTTCACCATTAAAGCTAACTCAAGCTCTTCTAAGCAAGAGTCAACAATTTTATTGTACAAAAAAGTTATCATTTATCTGTATACCAGAATTGGTATAATTATATATTTGAATTGTTAATTCTACTTTATCTTATATGAGGATCTACTTCTTTAGCAGCTTGTCCTGTAAAAGTATCAGTAGAAATCAGAAGTCAGTTCTTTATAGTTGCAAAAGTTTCTAGGAATCTGGGAAAAACCACTGGACTTATTTGTCAGTTTTGCATCCTTATAATCTCCTTGATGATCTTAGTCACCCATCACAATATTTTTCTCCAGAAAAACTAGCTCTAAAGTTTTCTCACTTTTTTCCCCTGAAAAATCCCACTGTATTTTGTGTACCAGATATATGACGGAAGCCTATTTTATTGGGCGGGGGAGATCTTCTTATTAAGATCATTCAGTTATGGCAGAGAGGTTTACCCATCCTGAGGAATGGCTGCATTTTCAAAGAAGAGCAATAATTTGTATATGTCCGGGAAAACACATGAGCACAGAGTCCTTTCTGTGAGAGCTCTCTGTTCTATGCCAGGCTGCAATTCATCACTTCTAGCACTGACATATACTGCCAATAAAGCAGCCACTTCAGAAAAGCTGCCAACCCAAACAGTAGTGAAATACATATTTTGTATTTAATAGGTCATATAAAAATCTGATTGTGAACCAGTCTCAAATTCTAGAAAACAAAAATACTGGCCAAGAATTTTCCAAGAATTTTCATCATTGCACATCTTCTAGGCTTCAGAGGTTAGCCACAGGTAAAGTTGCTCTCCAGTTTTATTCCTTTTGTTATTATTGTTTTCTTCAGGGCCTCATCATTGAAGGTGACTTTTCACATAGAAAGAGAGACAGAGGGAAAAGGAGTAGACCACCACACTATGAAAGCTTCCCCCAATATGGTGGTGACTGAGCTGGAAGCTTGGTGGTAAGCAGGGCAAAGTAGATGCCACCCCAGCCCCCAACTGAATTGTGTTGCCAGTCACACCAGGGTTAAATTGGCATAAGATGGAATGTAAATAACATAAACTACTTCCAATCCCTTCTCATCTAACCAGAGATAGCAACTATTTTCTTAGACAACAGGGTATCCATAACCTACTGCTCACTAAATTGCTTAAAAATTGGTTTCCTGTTAGCACTGAACACATCTGCATCACCCTTAAATAATTAAGTCTCCTATGTTTTAAAGCTCCTCTCTAGTGTCTTAGGAGAGGTGGGTTCCAAATCCATGTGAAGGAAAGGGATTTCTCTTCCATATAGAACTACTCAAGAAGGAAACCTGAGTGCTGTGAGATAGTATAATGGACATGCAAAAGCGTCATGGTTGAGACTGAGCTCCTGAGTTCAACACAAGCCAGAGATGAGCAGTACTCCTGCTTGCTCTCTCTTTCTCTCTCTCTGGAATTCTGCAGTGATGAAACTACCCTTTAATCAGTCCTTTTAAAAAAATGATAACTAACAAGAGTACTAAGTTATTAACAAGAACTAGTCGCTGTCTCTAGAAAACACAATGTCATGTGAGCAACTGGCCAGTGTTATCTAAACCAAACATGACAAAAAGAGAGAGAGGGGTAAAACTGGTTGTTGAAGAGACTGACACAATGTCCACTAAAGAAGACACTGTAAGTACATAGTGTTCTCACATAAATAATCACTATGAGTTAGCATTCCTTAACCAACATTTTCAATTATACTGAGGAGAATTTTATATAGGTTCCACCCCCATAAGTTTTTTTTGGGGGGGAGATCATTTAAAATACTATATTTAGAGGATAATTAATAATAAGATGCTATTTTATATATATTTAAACCAGTATAAGTACAAATATAAAATATGTCAATATAAATTTTAAACAGTTAAGTTAAAAATTCATATGTTTAATCAAGACACTACTATTCCATGTTAAAGTGGCGTTTTCCTCATACATCTTGAGTGAACTTAATAGAGATTTATTTCTATGATAGCAATCTCTAAAATCATTCACAGTATTATAAATATTAACAAAACCAAGCAAGCAACCTGGATCTAAAAGCCAAATCTAAATAACTTTCACAATGAGGTTTAATTTCCCTGAGAGCTGAAATGAAGTCTGAAGCTACCTGAAATACAAGAGAGCAGCATCTTCCTCATGCTTCAGTTAGAAATATCAGTGTAAAAGTTGAGATTGAGGCATCCAGATGTATGGACTTACCTCTGTGAGACAGGTAAAAATTGGAGGTCAAAAAAAAGAGATTACTGGGGGGGTCCAGTGATAGCACAGCGGGTTAAGCCACATGGCAAGAAGTGCAAACACCTGCATAAAGGCCAGCTTCAAGCCCCTTCTCCTCATCCACAGGGAGGTCGCTTCACAAGTGTAGAAGCAGGTCTGCAGGTGTCTTTCTTTTCCCCTCTCTGTCTCCCCTCTTCTCTTTGTCCTATCCAACAATAATAACATCAATGGCAACAATAACAAAAATGACAACAACAAGGGCAACAAAATAGGGGAAAATGGCAGTGCAGACACCGAACACCAGGAACAACCCTAGAGGCAAAAAAAAAAAGAGAGATAGAGAGAAAGAGAGAGAGATTGCTGAAATTTTTCAGTCACACTCTCAGCAAGATAAATACATGCCTGATTCTTTTACTATACTTTACACTGGTGCTTATCCTATTTATACTTAATTCCCACACAACCAAAAATAAATAAATTCATTTTACTATAGAAAGAAATTTAAAAAAAGGTATAGAGTGATGAAAAATTTATAAAGGATTATAACTAAGGGTGTATAAATAAACAAAATGGACTTTAAAGTAAGGCTATCTCTTATGTAATTTCTGTTTTGTTTTATTTTTCCCTTAGCTTAAATAGTGTGTATAGCTGGGAATAGTAAAAGCAACTCATAATACATAATTCCATATAATACATATACATAATTCCATATAATACATATACATAATTCCAATGAATTATGAACTTCACCAAACGTAAGACTCAATTTGAGTAAAACTGTTGATACCATGAAAATTGTGATTGACCTTTCAGAAAATTTCAAGTTATTCTCAACATTTTTTTGATGTTATTGTTGGCGTTTCACAGCTTCCAGCTGACTTTTTCAACTCAAAAGAGAGAAAGAGGGAAAGATAGGGTGGAGAGGGGGGTGAAGGGAGAGCGAGAGTGAGAGAGAGAGAGAACACAGCATCCAAGTTTCCTCCAGGATCAGGACTTGAAAGTGGGTGGTGCATGTGGCAAAGAAGGCACACTGTCCACATGAGCTATTTTACCAACCCAGTTATCTTTATAACACCGTCATATTAAAATGTTTGAGTCAAAAGACAAAACCTGCTCCTAAAATTGTATTTTATCATTATATACACTCCCTGAAGAACCCCAATTTACTTACTATTATAAAAAAATTAAAGTTAACAAATTTAATTCCAGAAAATAAATAATTTAATTCTTTCCCAGTCTGTAAACAGAATTCAACCTGACCTTCCTCAAGTCATTTAATGTTTTATGATATAGTTTCAAAGCTACAGTTCCCAAAGGTCCTTCTAATAGTAAGAGGACATTCAATGTTGAATAAGTATGCCCAGGGACAGGTGATTCAAAAAGATAATCCAGGAATAACTTGTGGAAATATAAAACATTCAAAAAGGAAGTAGATATTTATTCAAGTGCTGTAACATGCAAAAAAATTTCAGAAATGCAAGTAGACTTACTAATAAGCAACTGATCTAGGGATTAAGGCTAATAAAGACACTCAAGAGAATAGTAGTTGTGAATAAATGAAGCCAGGTTAAAGAAATTTGTTGTTAAAGTGCTATGGCTTTAAGAAGATTGAATAATTTTTTAGTTGTGATAAAGCCATATTAAAAATCACCATAAGGAATATTCTTTTTCTTTATTTTATTTGTGGTGCTAGGATTCATGCATGTGTGATTCTACTGCTCCCAGACTGCATTTACCAGTATTTTTATTTCAGAGAGAGCAAAAATGAGATCAGTATCATAGCACCATTCCACCATGTACGGAGCTTTCCTAGTGCTTTGGTGAGCCAGCCACCCCAGGGGCTGGGCCTCAGTATCATGTTTGGAAAGGCAGTGAGCTTTGTTACTCAGCCTAATGTGGAATATTTTAGACAAAAACTTAAAAACTCAATTATTTTACTACCCAAATGCATAGTCTCATCAATATTTGACATGACTATGTGAACATTTTACAGAACATAAGTATTATTATATGTATATCTAGCAATTATATTATAAGGGTGAATATATCTAGTATATTCACCCTTCTTTTTACTAAAAAAAAAATCTATGAAATATATGTATTCCTTTGGATTAACAAAAGAAAGATGGTAATGGTGCACACAAGTGCCTGCATTTGAACCAGGTGCCTTGCACATGATAAGCCCCCTACCCATTTTTTTACCTATTTTTTTAAACAGATTTTCCTTTATTGGGGGATTAATATTTTACAGCCCCTGTCCATTTTTAAGTGAAGTAATGCTGTATATAGACTTTCAGATATTGGATTATGTAATGTATAATAACACTAGTACAATAATAAACAAATAATAATAAATAGAACAGAAAGGCTAGAAGCAAAAGCATTTCAAATTAACAGGTTTACAGATAGATTCTTACGCTGCCCCGCCCCCCTTAACTGAGACTTTAACCAGGCCAACTTTTTCAGAGAGAAAGACAGAGACAGAGATAAGAGAGATAAAACAAAAGGCACCACAGTAGGGAAGGTTTCCTTGAACCTGGGTTATGCCTATGAAGTAGCAAGTACACTATCTAAGTGAGCTGTCTTGCTTGAGTTAAGATAATTCCTTAACAAAAGGGACCATGGGATCATGTTCTTGATATTCTTAGATAACTATTTAGAATGGAAAGGAGGAAAGGAAAAAAAGTAAGGTGCCCATTTTATCACATATTCAAAAACTCCATTAAAATGCATTAAAATTTAAATGAAGGGTGTTATTATCAAACTGCTATTTAAAAGAAGAAACAGCTCTTTCTAGGTTAAAGAATGTCTTTGTCAGTAAAACATCAAGGATGGAAAATAGAAAAGAAAGTTGAAAAAAAATAGCATATTAGTGTGGTGTGCTTGCTTTGTCATGGGCATGAGTGAGGTTTGAGTCTAAGTCCCCACTTCACTGAAGGAAGCTTCAGTGGTGTGGGGGTCTCTCTCTGTCTTCCTCTGAAAAAGTCAGCCTGGGGCAGTGATGCTACTATGATAAGAAGGGAGGAAGGAAGGAAAATAAATCTAAATCTAACTTCACAAATTAATAAATGAAAGACAGTGGCAAGCTGGAATAAATCTATTTTAGTTTTAACTTAAATATTTACAATTCTGATTTTGTTTTGCTTTGTTGTTTGTCTGTTTTTTGTCTTCAGGGTTATCAGGGCACCACAAATCCACTGTTCCTTGGGACCATTTTTTTCCCGTTTTTGTTTGTTTGTTTTTAATTGTACAGGACAGAAAGAAGCTGAGAGGATCTGGAGAAGATAGAGAGAGGAGAGAGAAAGACACCTGCAGACTTGCTTCACTGCTGGTGAGGCAACTACCTACAGGTGGGGAACTGGGAGCTCGAACTGGGATCTTTGCTTGGGTACTTGTGCTTCGTACTATGTACGCTTAACCTGGTGCACCACTGCCTGGTCCCCTTCAATTACACTTTTTATGATGATAAAAACCCACAGGAAGAAGGATGAACACCAGATGATCTCATGCATAGGTGGAAGTTAAGAATTAAAGGAAGGGAAATCACAGAGTGAAACTTAGATTAGATGTAATCCATTTCAGCAGAACCCAGGACTCTAAAAGAGGGGAGGCAGGAGGGGTTGACAGAGCATCAGAGACTCAAGGCATGATGGTGGGGGGAGGTTTCAGTCAGTGGAAGGAGTGGTGCACAGACATTTAACACAGAGAGATAAGAAACTGTACACATATGACAACAAGGACCTTGTAAATCATTATTTCCCCCAACACGTGATTGCGATGCTAAAATATAGTAATACTGATAAAAGAATATCAGAATGTACTAAGTAAACTGCATTACACTGGATTGTCATTAACATATAACGTTTCAGGAGAATTCAAGTTCTAAATCAAATAATTATTTGCAAGTTCAATGTCAAATTGTAAAATGGTAATGATATGAAATCCAAGCAAGTATGTGTGTATTCTTTCCATCGCTTTCTCCCTGTCACTCTCTCTGAGGTTATAGTTATAGCTACTAACTATAGTTCTTTCTCTCTCTGCTTTTACTATCCCACACACATAGTCTTTCTCCTCTCCCTTATCCACTTTTACATAAAATACATCATGATGCATCGTAAAAGAAACATTCCAAAATATCAAAAGTGGCTATGTTTAGGTAGGGAAAATATTTTTATTTGGCTCTTTATATAACAATTTCTAATCTTTTATATAAATAAAAGAAAACTGACTATGTTTTTAAAAGATTTATTTCATGACAGAAAGAACTAGAGCATCACTCTGCCATATGCTCTGTTGGGGTCAAGCTCAGGACCTCACTCTTGCCAAGTCCTGAGCCCCATCTACGTGCCACTTCCCAGGTAGCACTTACTTGTTTTGTTTTCAAATGATTCTGTTGGGAAAAAATAATGGCTTACAAGATAATCATTATCATATAG
Organism: Erinaceus europaeus; assembly: GCF_950295315.1. Lineage (NCBI taxonomy): Eukaryota > Metazoa > Chordata > Mammalia > Eulipotyphla > Erinaceidae > Erinaceus > Erinaceus europaeus. The sequence continues at coordinate 65,422,614 of NC_080169.1, read as the reverse complement.
ATGCAATTTCTTATCTCTCCATTTTAGGTGTTTACACACCTCTCCCTCACCAAATTATGCCTTTCTACACCATGATGAACTTACTGGGTGCCCAGTGAAAATTAATGATGTATTTTTAAATGAGATAAGTAAGGATTCTTCTTCTTCTAGCGTTTGCCATAAATAAGGATGATGATGACTGAAAGAAGAAAGAAAGAAAAGAAAAAAAAAGAAGGAGAAGGAAGAGGAGGAGAAGGAGGAAAAGAAGACAGTTGTCTATGACTTTAGAATTGTGCCAAAGTGTCTGTATTTGAGCATATAATAATAAGATTATGAAAAAGAATTTCTGCAAGATGATTAAGGTTATAAGAGAGTTTATACAAGAGCAAAAAGGACATATATAAGGAAATTTTCAAGAAAAATAATAGCAATCACTGAAGATAATTTTACAAATGTAGACTAATAAACATATACACATACTTGTTATTATTAAAAATATTAAGTCTTGGCTAACTACAAAACTAGAGACTGTAAGATCCCTAGCACACTACAAAAGACTCAAGTTTTGTCAAAGGGATAGGAAAATAGCATAATGGTGATGCAAAAACACTTTCATGCCTGAGGCACCAATGGTTGAATATTCTATCCTCAGCACCACTATAAGCCAGAACTAAGCAGGACTCTGTTTAAAAACAAAGGAAGGAAAGAAAAGAAAAGGTTTGTCAAAGTGAAATCCTTTGGAGAGTAAAATGCAAAAGCATGTGCCAATACTTCGAATGGTAGAAAAAAGCCAAGACCACTCTGGAAAAGCTACAACATGAAAGATGTTTATACAAATTAAAAGCCAGCAAACAAACAAACAAAAAACTCAGTAAAAGGACAAAAAAAGTTTCAATCCAGCATATTAAAAGATACGCAGGTATCTTGATATCCTACAGCTTTTTATACTCTCCGACAGTAAAGTACGCTACAGAAGTATTCTAAATGTATTTTATCCAATTCTTTAATTTTCTAGTTTTGCTTTTTCCTAAGCTTCCCAGCTTTCTTATTCTGAGTCACTGACTATGATTGATGTAGCACAGCCTGGTCCGGGAAGGCAGATTAGATCATGTCTTGATGTTCCATCTAACTTTAAAAAGCTTTGTTCTGACAAGAAAAGAAATAGTAGTAAAATTAAATGATAAATAAATAAATAAATAAATAAATAAATAAATGTCATTGTTAAATGCACAGTCGAGGATCATCTAGCCTAGTCCCCACTATACAACGTCAGTTTGGAGTCATGATGTACCAGTATGGGAAAAAAAAAAAATAATAATAATAATAATAATAATAATAATAATAATAATAAATTCTATTCAAGGCAAATATCACAGAGGAATATGCAGCAGACTTGCATGCCCAAGGCAACTGAGGTTCTAAATTTGATCCCCAGTATCACTGTTAGCTAGAGTTGAGCAGCTTAAAAATAATAATAACAAATAAAAATCCCAGGGGCTGAGTGGTGGTATATTTGGTTGAGTGCACATGTTACAATGCACAAGGACCTGGGTTCAAGCCCCCAAGTCTCCACTGGTAGGTGGAAAGCTTTGCGAGTGGTGAAGTAAGGCTGTAAGTGTCTGTCTCTCTCCCTCTCTATCCCTCTACTCTTGATTACTTGATTTGTCTCTATCAAATAAAGTCAGTACAAAATTAAGAAAAAAATGCCCAATGTGCTTTTATTTCTATGGACAAGTTGCTTTCTCTCATTGCCTACTTAAGTATGTAGTATTCCCTATTTATAAAAGTGAAATGAAACCTATGGGCTGATCAAAATAATCTGACTTCTTTAGAGTTTTCAAAAAGTCCTGGAGATATGAAAGGCTGGAGATGTTTATGTATCTTATGCCACTTACCAGCCAACAACACACAAATAAAGGTATAATTTATTCATTTTTAAATATCAACTGACCTCTCTTATAGTTCATTTTCTAAATATCATTTTCTTCTTAATACCATAAAAAAATGTCTTCAGGATAATTACAACTATCATCAATGCATTTTCTTTTGTATGGATTCAAGAAGTAACTTCAAAAAAAATATCTTGTTACCAACATAAAGTAAGTTAACAAGATATATATTTAACCTGAACTTTCAGTTTTTCTGTTTGGACACCAGAAGGTCTTTGTTTATTTCTGGAAATGAATGTCTTACAAATTTAAAAAAGTATTTTGGGAGACAACTTTAGTAAAAAGTTCAAGGGTCCCAAGAACACCACATTTGATTGGGATGTTCTAGGGAAATAATCATACTAGATTTTATCACATTTCCCAATTACAACCCATTGCACAGTTGTATTTGTTTTCAGTTTGTATTCTCAACCACAACATCTGTCCTATATGCTTCACTGCACTTTCTTTGCACTGAAAAAAATACAGCCAAGAAAAAAAATGAAGATCAAATTCAGAACTCCCATGGGAGTTAACCCAAATCCACAAATGATATAGCATTAAAATGCAAATTCTACTTTCAGATCTGAGATAACATGAGATGACTCCATAATAATTCAAATTTTGTGCATTATGGCAAGATACATTTGACAAACCTTTAAAGAAAGTAACATAGACAATTAAAATAATGAGACTGCAAACTATAAACAAGTTAATGATATAAATATAAAAGGGTATAGCTCTGAAAGCTACTATGACTAAGAATAGAAGCTGTTTATAGTCTTCTCCTTTGGTTATAGCTCTTCACACAGTTAAGCTTTTTTCAGCTCATATGTGGAACACAGCCTTGGATGCTGCGTGCTCATCAACGTTATCTGTCTTCTGTTTGAAATGTTATGAATGCTAGCTTGAGTTAGAAACTTTCCAAGTAATATTAATATATATATGTATATATTATAAATATATATATATCTGTTTAAGTACAACAGAATAAACACTCCTGCAGTTGTCTTAACATTTATCCTAATATTAGAACATGTTTTTGTTATTCAGTGGTTCTATAAAAATTGTGATTTCTTTTCTTCCCTGCTCTATTTTAGCCCATCCCTATCCTCCAAAAGTTAGCCTATGAAGGATTTAATAAAACTGAATGGAAGAAAACATACTTAAGGTTTAAGGAATCTCAGAGGAACCTTGCCCTCAACTTGGATCAGCAATGGTAGAGAATGTTCCATCCTCTGAAGGGAGGATGGACAACATAATCTATGTTCCACCTGTGGAAGATGGGTCGATATTGGTTCAGCTTGGAATGTTCCTACTCATAACCACAGAATGTGAGCTCAGATCTACAGGGATACAGAGATCACATAGGTTCCTAAGCTGATATGGGCCCCAGATCAGATCAAATTGATGGGGTTTACAGTCAACAATATTTATGCACCTGTCCTATATTTGGGAGCTACTCTCTTCCCTGATGCAGCGTTCTGTTCCTTTTCCAGCCATGACATCATCTCCCCAAACAATAACTTGGATCCACCTGCATATGAGATTTCAGGCTCAGGGATTAAAAAAAAAAATCTAGTATAGCTACAGGTCCTTTGGAATATAACTAAAATATGCCTACTAGCTATCTATAGAACGGAGACCGCCCCCCCAACTCTTCATCTGCACTATGCCAGCTTTTAGATTCATGAGTAGTCAACAATTTGTTCTGCTTTATATGTTAAACTCTCTTTTCAGCCACCAGGTTCCAGATGCTAGCATGATGCCAAGCAGACTTCTATGGACAGACAACCCCACCAATGTGTCCTGGAGCTCTGATTCCCCAGAACCCCGCCCCACAAGGGAAAGAGAGAGGCAGGCTGGGTGTATGGATCGACCTGTCAATGCTCATAGTCAGCCGTGAAGCAACTACAGAAGCCAGACCTTCCACCTTCTGCATCCCACGATGACCTTGGGTCCATATTCCCAGAGGGTTAAAGAATAGGAAAGCTATCAAGAGAGGGGATGGGATACGAAGCTCTGGTGGTGGAAATTGTGTGGAGTGTACCCTTCTTATCCTATAGTTTTGTCAGTGTTTCCTTTTTTTTTTTACCTTTTCAAATTGAACTCTCTTATTTCTTTTTTTTAATTTATTTTTTTTTATTTAAGAAAGGATTAATTAATAAAACCATAAGGTAGGAGGGGTACAACTCCACACAATTCCCACCACCCAATCTCCATAACCCACCCCCTCCCCTGATAGCTTTCCCATTCTTTATCCCTCTGGGAGCATGGACCCAGGGTCATTGAGGGTTGCAGAAGGTAGAAGGTCTGGCTTCTGTAATTGCTTCCCCGCTGAACATGGGCGTTGACTGGTCGGTCCATACTCCCAGTCTGCCTCTCTCTTTCCCTAGTAGGGTGTGTCTCTGGGGAAGCTGAGCTCCAGGACACATTGGTGGGGTCTTCAATCCAGGGAAGCCTGGCCAGCATCCTGGTGGCATCTGGAACCTGGTGATTGAAAAGAGAGTTAACATACGAAGCCAAACAAATTGTTGAGCAATCATGGACCCAAAGCTTGGAATAGTGGAGAGGAAGTGTTAGGGAGGTACTCACTGCAAACTCTAGTTCACTTCTGCTTTCAGGTATATATTTTGCAGTAGTTTACGGATACGTGTGCACATAAGCTCTCTCTCACAGAAACTGGTGTATATCTAGGTTATGGGACTTTGTTAGAAAGTGAACCACCTGAGATGAAATTAGAGTGTACTATAAAAGGAAAGGTCTCACCCGAGTAATGAAGCTGAAGGGTTGTCATTCCACTTGTGAAGTCTCTGGACACAGGCTGAGGTGAAGCATGTTGAGGTGGCAATCGTTGTGTTGGTTAGGTTGTGATCGGCGGATGCAATATTATTTGGTATGGATTGGGAGACGCATACGGGAAAGTGGGCCCTATTCAAGGGTTCCAGGAGTGTTTCCTTTTTATAGACAAAAAAATAATATATAAAAAAAAGAAAAAGAAAAAAAAGAAGCTTCAGGCGAAGATGGAAAGAACACACTCGCAGCAAAAGCTGAATTGCTGCATTGCTGGAAAAGTCGATGTGTTTTTTTCCTATATTTTCCCCATGCAAAAATGTGTCATGACTTTTCCAACAACCCAATAATTCAGATTCCCTATCTAATAAAGACACAGAGAGAGAGAGAGAGAGAGAGAGAGAGAGAGAGAGAGAAAATTAAAAATTATTCTTGGTTAAATATTTGTATGTCACAACTGAGCGTTTGTCTCCTACAGACAATAGTTTAATATTCCATATCTGTAAGGAATCTCATGCTAATTGAGCAGGTTTTCTTGTGGTATTAATTTTAATTATTTACAGCAGCATGTAGCTCTTCATAATTTTCCACCTGACAACTGGGACTCAAAAGAACAGCTGCAAATGGTTATATGCGCCTATGAGCACACCGGATATCAGCAAGTCAATAAGCCTAGGCAATGAATTCTCTGTGTGTTCTGTTGGGGTTATGAAAATGATCCCTTTCAGAGGAGTTCAGAGGAAGCCTGCAACTGAGAACGATGTCCAAGCCACTGTGCAAAGTATTATGATAGTCATAGATCTCAAAGGACCGGCAGGAAGAAAGGCTCCCTGCAGAAATGAACACAGCCCAGAGTT